>NC_061510.1:221627087-221749816 GCF_022539505.1 Lolium rigidum
TGCAAGCTCACCCACTATGCTCTCTCAACCGTGCCAAAAGTACGTCAGAACAGGATCGACCATGTCACATGCTCCTAGTCCCCTACCACCTAGCCCGATTGGTTAGAGGCAATCTCAAAGAGCTCTGCGTAAATGGAATACCAAGGTCCTTGGCCAGACCACCAATCCATCCAAAGCCTGGTATCCACACCACGTGTATCGTTCCTAGGAAATCAACGGTTTGATCGTGTTATGCCATTGGGTTGATCATACTTGGACCAAATTATGCCATCAGGCCTTGGACCCCTCTCAAGATTTTCCAAACCCATTTAAGCATCATAGCCACATTCATGAGTTTGGTATTGAGGGTGCCCAAGCCACCCTATACTTGGGACGACAGAGGTATTTTCGCATTAGTCTCGCTCCTTCTCAAAATAACCGAGACCATTGCTTGTCCATAAAGTCGTGGACACCATCACCCAATAGAAAAAGTCCCATGACAAACAACGGCTTTGCGGATAGGAACGTCTTAGTCAAAACCAGTCTAGCCGTGGATGACTGATGTCTTCCTTGACAAGAATCCACCCGAGCCCCAACTTGATTGGTGACAAAGGCCTAGTCTGCCGTTGTGATCCCTAAGTCGCTCAGCGGTAATCCCAAATAAGAGATAGGAAACGAACCTACAACGGAGTTTAGCAAGCATGCAATGCGCCTTCTTCCTCATTGGTCACCCCCATGACCACAACTTTACTCTTATTGAAGTTGATCTTTAGTCGAGAGGTGTTTTCAAAAGCATAGCAATAGAAAATTAAGGTTCACTGTGCTAGCTTCATCTGGTCCAATCATGATAATTGTGTCATCAGCATACTGCAAGTGTGATATCAGATGCAAGACGAGTCATCGAATATGACCTGCCGTGTAGGCCCTATTGAGAGTTGCTACCAGCGAATCCACCGCAAAATCAAAAACACAGAAGAGGGAGGGTTTCCTTGCCTGACCCCACATGCATTAGGGAAGAAGGGTCACACTTCCCCATTCACCAACACGTATGTCCCCCACCTCATGCACAGTCTCCTGAAAGGTGAGGATTAGTTCGAGGATAAAACTTCACATAACCCTCCACTTTGCATATTTCCCTTTCCTAAAAAAAGTTGCATTACTGTCCCCACCTTTCTTTCTATTTCCAATCGAAATAAATCATCGCTCCATCTATGTTTGTATGGAAGTAAAGCGTTGGACAAACAAACCACGTTTGCTGTACCTCCCAAGTGCAATGTTCATTTCGGTCCTTGTGCAATGAATCTGTAGCAAATACAAACATGCTCATTGGTTCAATGAATAACTCTGATCTCCATATACTTGTCATGTATACTTGCCTCAATACATTGTATTTTGCATACCCATTTGTACTGAATTTTCATGCATAAATACACGTGGCAACTTTTAGCTAACCATATTGACATATATTGCTTTTGCTGGTAGGAGAGATTCCTCTACGAGAGACTATGGAACCTTTAGGGTTGAAAAGAGGATTTAATTGTAGAAAAATGGATGACACATCAGATGGTGAGAGGCCATAGGAGGGGACCTTGCTATTCGACGGCAAGGACGCGGCTGGCGATGGTGGCAAATGCATCGCCGGCGAGGTCGGGATTGGCAGGAGGACTCGATGGCGTTTTGGAAATCTTTCTAGGGTCCTTTGTGCAAATCGGAAGGACATGGTTGTAATTTCATTTTCTTTCAGGTCCTTCCTGCAGTATTGTAAAAATTTTGTTTATTAATGCCAGTTCTGGGACCTTCGGGTCCCTTCCCCTGTTAAAAAAAAAAAAAAAAAAAACTCTTGGATCTTGAAATTGGTTCCATATATAGGGGGTCCAATGACAATGGGTCAAGTTAATCTTACCCAAATCAGACTACCGTTTTCTAGAGAAGTTTATACCCTTTTTACAAGAGAATGTTTTCTGACAACCACATGCGTTTGCCACTTTGCCAGCTCATTAGAAAACAAAGGTGGACACTTCCGTTGGTCCTAGCCTCAGCTCCTAGGTAAGGTGCCACCTGCGTCCCCAAATAGTCGCTGGTAGCGACGCCGGCACTATCATATGAGGACGCCGGCACAGTATCTTTCATTTGGGGGAGCTGCTCCCACATCGGCGCGCCTCATACGACAGCCTCAATAGATAATTTGAATATGAAAACTCAAACAAAATCATAGAAATTCAAATAAGTTTACGAATTTAAAGTTTGAGCCAACACACGGCCACCAAATTCGAATATGTTTTCGAATATGAAGTTTAGGCCAACACATGGCCACCAGATCGCCGTCTCCGGCGCAAAAAAATGGCTTCCAAGCCAGATGATAAGATGGATGAGGTCACGGGCGGCTCAACCTCGACGACTTCCTCATCGGCGGCGAGCCCCATCGGCAGCTCCGTCGCTGCAACAGGATCCACGTTCGTCGGGGGAGGCATGAACGTCAACGGTGTCGGGGGAGACATGAACGTGGACGGTGCCGGGGGAGACATGAACGTGGAGGGCGCTGGGGGAGACGCCGACGCAGCTCGCGCCACCATCACCTCTTGGCCGATGCGCTAGCGGTACATCTCGTGCCACGCCCGCTCCGACGGGTCCATCTTCTCCATGTCGGCCATCAAGATCTTGGATTCTTGATACATCTTGGCCAACGATAGCTGCGTCGCTTCGTTGGTGGCCTTCATGGCAGCGGCATGAGCTTCCATCTTCGCCGCCTCCACCCTCTCCCTCTCCAACTCGATCTTCATGTCTTGCTTTTCGAGGATTGCCTTCCACACGACGGCGCCCTATCCACCGCTTCCTTGTTCTCCACCGAGAATGAGGTGATCATCTTCACGATGGAGGCGTCCATGGTTGCCAATACCGGCACCGCATTCCTCTCGGTCTTGGCCTTCTTGTTGCCAATGGGGCGCCCAGTGGAGGCGCCGGCTGAATAGACCGGCCCATCTTCCCCGTCCTTCAATAGAGTGTGGAGGAGGTCGTCCCATTTCTTGCAACCTTGTAGCTTGTTGTAGCAATGCATGAAGGGGAAGTCTTTATCCTCGTGTTGGTGCTTGTACATTTTGAGGGTTTGGAGCATCTAACAATACATGATGCAAAACAAGATATGGAACAATTTGGATCATCAAATAGATATGAAAATAGATGAATCATCAAATAGATATGTAACAAGATCGATCATCAAATAGATATAGAACAAGTTGGATCATCATTCATATGTAACAAGATGGATCATCAAATAGATATGTAACAAGATCGATCATCAAATAGATATAGAACAAGTTGGATCATCATTTGATATGTAACAAGATGAATCATCAAATAAGATGGGCGTAGATCATACCCAATCCACCATCGTCTTGCCGCTCTCCTTCCGTGCCTTGATCTTCTCATAGTAGCCATGGAACCTTCTACACGCCGCCTTGATCAAGTTCCAACGGTGAGAGAGGGCGCCCTCATTCCGGTTCATCTCCATGTTGGTGTACTCACCATAGTTCTTCTTCTCGTTGAAGCAATCGAGGATGCGCTTGTAGTACTTGCCTCCGGTTTGGTTTCGCTGGTGATGGGGCAAAAGCTCACTTGCTTCCACGCCTCGATGAGACATTCATCCTCCAAAGACCTCCACCTCGGACCACGAGTGCCGGTGGAACGCCTGCGCGTCGTCATCGTGGTCACGTCGGTGTCGGCATCGATCATCTCCTCCTGGACCTCCTCCTCACCTTCGTCCTCGTCGGCCTCTTCTTCATACTCGTCGACGGGGGGTTCGTAGGCGTGGCCGCGTATGTTGCCGTTGAGGATCTCCTCCTCGGCCGTAATCTACGCATAAAGTTATCTACTTTCAGTCGCCGCCGGTTGATGTCTACGGGTGCTTCTATTCTTGTAGACAGTGTTGGGCCTCCAAGAGCAGAGGTTTGTAGAACAGCAGCAAGTTTCCCTTAAGTGGATCACCCAAGGTTTATCGAACTCAGGTAGGAAGAGGTCAAAGATATCCCTCTCATGCAACCCTGCAACCACAAAGCAAGAAGTCTCTTGTGTCTCCAACACACCTAATAGGTGCACTAGTTCGGCGAAGAGATAGTGAAATACAGGTGGTATGAATATATATGAGCAGTAGTAACGGCGCCAGAAAAGTGCTTGTTGGCATGTGGTTGATGGTGGTAATATTGCAGAAAGTACGAGATGCAAGTAAAACAAGTAAACAAGCAGCGGTAGCAGTATTTAGGAACAAGGCCTAGGGATCATACTTTCACTAGTGGACACTCTCAACATTGATCACATAACAGAATAAATAGATAGATTCTAGACTCTACACTCTCTTGTTGGATGATGAACACCACTAACTGTGTAGGATTACACGAACCCTCAATGCCGGAGTTAACAAGCTCCACAATATTCGATGTTCATGTTTAAATAACTTAGAGTGCATGACATATCAACATAACCAAACCAAGTACTAACATAGCATGCACACTGTCACCTTCACGCTACGAAAGGAGACATAGATCACATCAATACCATCATAGCAATAGTTAACTTCATAATCTACAAGAGATCACAATCATAGCCTACGCCAAGTACTACACGATGCACACACTGTCACCATTACACAGTGCGGGAGGAATAAACTACTTTAATAACATCACTAGAGTAGCACACAGATAAATTGTGATACAAAACACATTGCAATCATAAAGGGATATAAATAAGCACTTCACTATGCCATTCATAACGAGTGAATAAGTATTACGTTAAATATAGCCTAAGAGACCCACACGGTGCACACACTCGTCACCTTTACACACGTGGGACAAGGAGTCTCCGGAGATCACATAAGTAAAACCCACTTGACTAGCATAATGACATCTAGATTACAAGCATCATCATATGAATCTCAATCATGTAAGGCAGCTCATGAGATTATTGTATTGAAGTACATAGGAGAGAGATTAACCACATAGCTACCGGTACAGCCCCGAGCCTCGATGGAGAACTACTCCCTCCTCATGGGAGACAAGCAGCGTTGATGAAGATGGCGGTGGTGTCGATGGAGGAGCCTTCCGGGGGCACTTCCCCGTCCCGGCGGCGTGCCGGAACAGAGACTCCTGTCCCCCAGATCTTGGCTTCGCGATGGCGGCGGCTCTGGAAGGTTTTCTCTGGTTTCGTCCGATTCCGAGAATATTTCCTTACTAGGATTTCTGAAACCAAAAACAGCAGAAAACAGCAACTGGCCCTTCGGCATCTCGTCAATAGGTTAGTTCCGGAAAATGCATAAATATGACATAAAGTATGCATAAAACATGTAGATATCATCAATAATGTGGCATGGAACATAAGAAATTATCGATACGTCGGAGACGTATCAGCATCCCTAAGCTTAGTTCTCGCTCGTCCCGAGCGGGTAAACGATAACAAAGATAATTTCTGGAGTGACATGCCATCATAACCTTGATCATACTATTGTAAGCATATGTAATGAATGCAACGATCAAAACAATGGTAATGACATGAGTAAACAAATGAATCATATAGCAAAGACTTTTCATGGATAGTACTTTCAAGACAAGCATCAATAAGTCTTGCATAAGAGTTAACTCATAAAGCAATAAATCAAAGTAAAGGTATTGAAGCAACACAAAGGAAGATTAAGTTTCAGCGGTTGCTTTCAACTTATAACATGTATATCTCATGGATATTGTCAATGTAAAGTAATATAACAAGTGCAATATGCAAGTATGTAGGAATCAATGCACAGTTCACACAAGTGTTTGCTTCTTGAGGTGGAGAGAGATAGGTGAACTGACTCAATCATAAAAGTAAAAGAAAGGCCGTTCGCAGAGGGAAGCATTGATTGCTATATTTGTGCTAGAGCTTTGGTTTTGAAAACATAAAGAGAGCATAAAAGTAAAATTTTGAGAGGTGTTTGTTGTTGTCAACGAATGGTAGTGGGCACTCTAACCCCCTTGCCGGACAAACCTTCAAAGAGCGGCTCCCATGAATTATTTTTATTTTTGGGTGGCACTCCTTCCAACCTTTCTTTCACAAACCATGGCTAACCGAATCCTCGGGTGCCCGCCAACAATCTCATACCATGAAGGAGTGCCTTTTTATTTTAGTTTTATTATGATGACACTCCTCCCCACCTTTGCTTTCTCAAGCCATGGCTAACCGAATCCTTCGGGTGCCGTCCAACAATCACATACCATGGAGGAGTGTCTATTTAGGTTAATTAATTTGAGACTGGGAATCCCATTGCCAGCTCTTTTCGCAAAATTATTGGATAAGCGGATGAAGCCACTAGTCCATTGGTGAAAGTTGCCCAACAAGAATGAAAGATAAACACCACATACTTCCTCATGAGCTATAAAACATTGACACAAATCAGAGGTGATAAATTTTGAATTATTTAAAGGTAGCACTCAAGCAATTTACTTTTGAATGGCGGAGAAATACCATGTAGTAGGTAGGTATGGTGGACTCAAATGGCATAGTGGTTGGCTCAAGGATTTTGGATGCATGAGAAGTATTCCCTCTCGATACAAGGCTTAGGCTAGCAAGGTTATTTGAAACAAACACAAGGATGAACCGGTGCAGCAAAACTCACATAAAAGACATATTGTAAACATTATAAGACTCTACACCGTCTTCCTTGTTGTTCAAACTCTTTACTAGAAATTATCTAGACCTTAGAGAGACCAATTATGCAAACCAAATTTTAGCAAGCTCTATGTATTTCTTCATTAATGGGTGCAAAGTATATGATGCAAGAGCTTAAACATGAGCACAAAAATTTCCATGTATCAAATTATCCAAGACATTTATCAATTACCACATGTAGCATTTCCCGTTTCCAACCATATAACAATTAACGAAGCAGTTCAACCTTCGCCATGAACATTATGAGCTAAGAACACATGTGTTCATATGAACCACCGGAGCGTGTCTCTCTCCCACACAAGCATGATGGATCATATTTTATTCAAACAAAAACAAAAACAAACAGACGCTCCAAGTAAAGTACATAAGATGTGGCCGAATAAAAATATAGTTTTAAGAGAAGGAACCTGATAATTTGTCGATGAAGAAGGGGATGCCTTGGGCATCCCCAAGCTTAGATGCTCGAGTCTTCTTGAAATATGCAGGGGTGAACCACCGGGGCGTCCCCAAGCTTAGACTTTTCACTCTTCTTGATCATAGTATATCATCCTCCTCTCTTGACCCTTGAAAACTTCCTCCACACCAAACTCGAAACAAACTCATTAGAGGGTTAGTGCATAATCAAAATTCACATGTTCAGAGGTGACACAATCATTCTTAACACTTCTGGACATTGCCCAAAGCTTCTGGAAGTCAATGGAACAAAGAAATCCATCCAACATAGCAAAAGAAGCAATGCGAAATAAAAGGCAGAATCTGTCAAAACAGAACAGTCCGTAAAGACGAATTTTAAAGAGGCACCAGACTTGCTCAAATGAAAATTCTCAAATTGAATTAAAGTTGCGTACATATCTAAGGATCACTCACGTAAATTGGCATAATTTTCTGAGTTACCTACCGAGAATTAGGCCCAGATTCGTGACAGCAAGAAATCTGTTTCTGCGCAGTAATCCAAATCTAGTATGAACCTTACTATCAAAGACTTTACTTGGCACAACAATGCGATAAAAATAAGATAAGGAGAGGTTGCTACAGTAGTAACAACTTCCAAGACTCAAATACAAAAATAAAAGTACTGTAGCAAAATAAACACATGGGTTATCTCCCAAGAAGTTCTTTCTTTATAGCCATTAAGATGGGCTCAGCAGTTTTAATGATGCACTTGCAAGAGATAGTATTTGAAGCAAAAGAGAGCATCAAGAGGCAAATTCAAAACACATTTAAGCCTAACATGCTTCCTATGAAAAGGAATCTTGTAAATAAACAAGTTCATGAGGAGCAAAGTAACAAGCATAGGAAGATAGAACAAGTGTAGCTTCAAAAATTTCAGCACATAGATAGGCATTTTAGTAACATGAAAATTTCTACAACCATATTTTCCTCTCTCATAATAACTTTCAGTGGCATCATGAGCAAACTCAACAATATAACTATCACATAAAGGATTCTTATCATGAGTCTCATGCATAAAATTATTACTACTCCCAACATAAGCATAATCAATTTTATTAGTAATAGTGGGAGCAAATTCAACAAACTAGCTATCATTATTATTTTCATCATCAAATATAGGAGGCATATTGTAATCATAATCAAATTTATCCTCCATAACAGGCGGTACTGAAAGACCAATATCATATAATCATCATAAATAGGAGGCAAAGTATCATCAAAGTAAATTTTCTCCTCAATGCTCATCAAAACCAGCTTCCCCAAGCTTAGAACTTTCTATATCATTAGCAACAATGGTATTCAAAGTGTTCATACTAATATGTTCCATGGGTTTTTTAATTTTCGCATCAAACCATCCATATCTTAAATCAGGAAATAGAATAAGAAGCTCATTGTTGTCCATTATGCCAAACTAGTGTAAACAAGAAACAAAAAGATGCAATTGCAGGATCTAAAGGAAATAGCTCCGAGCACACACACAACGGCAACAGAAAAGTACTTTACCTGGGACCGGAGTATGAGTGCCTTTTACCTTTCCTCCCCGGCAACGGCGCCAGAAAAGTGTTTGATGTCTACGGGTGCTTCTATTCTTGTAGACAGTGTTGGGCCTCCAAGAGCAGAGGTTTGTAGAACAGCAGCAAGTTTCCCTTAAGTGGATCACCCAAGGTTTATCGAACTCAGGGAGGAAGAGGTCAAAGATATCCCTCTCATGCAACCCTGCAACCACAAAGCAAGAAGTCTCTGTGTCCCCAACACACCTAATAGGTGCACTAGTTCGGCGAAGAGATAGTGAAATACAGGTGGTATGAATATATATGAGCAGTAGTAATGGCGGCAGAAAAGTGCTTGCTGGCGTGTGGTTGATGGTGGTAATATTGCAGGAAGTACAGATGCAGTAAAACAGTAAACAAGCAGCGGTAGCAGTATTTAGGAACAAGGCCTAGGGATCGTACTTTCACTAGTGGACACTCTCAACATTGATCACATAACAGAATAAATAGATAGATTCTAGACTCTACACTCTCTTGTTGGATGATGAACACCACTAACTATGTAGGATTACACGAACCCTCAATGCCGGAGTTAACAAGCTCCACAATATTCGATGTTCATGTTTAAATAACCTTAGAGTGCACGACAGATCAATATAACCAAACCAAGTACTAACATAGCATGCACACTCGTCACCTTCACGCTACGAAAGGAGGCATAGATCACATCAATACCATCATAGCAATAGTTAACTTCATAATCTACAAGAGATCACAATCATAGCCTACGCCAAGTACTACACGATGCACACACTGACACCATTACACCGTGCAGGAGGAATAAACTACTTTAATAACATCACTAGAGTAGCACACAGATAAATTGTGATACAAAACACATTGCAATCATAAAGAGATATAAATAAGCACTTCACTATGCCATTCATAACAGTGAATAAGTATTCTGTGAAATATAGCCTAAGAGACCCACACGGTGCACACACTCGTCACCTTTACACACGTGGGACAAGGAGTCTCCGGAGATCACATAAGTAAAACCCACTTGACTAGCATAATGACATCTAGATTACAAGCATCATCATATGAATCTCAATCATGTAAGGCAGCTCATGAGATTATTGTATTAAAGTACATAGGAGAGAGATTAACCACATAGCTACTGGTACAGCCCCGAGCCTCGATGGAGAACTACTCCTCCTCATGGGAGACAGCAGCGTTGATGAAGATGGCGGTGGTGTCGATGGAGGAGCCTTCCGGGGCACTTCCCCGTCCCGGCGGCGTGCCGGAACAGAGACTCCTGTCCCCCAGATCTTGGCTTCGCGATGGCGGCGGCTCTGGAAGGTTTTCTCTGGTTTCGTCCGATTCCGAGAATATGTCCTTACTAGGATTTCTGAAACCAAAAACAGCAGAAAACAAGAACTGGCCCTTCGGCATCTCGTCAATAGGTTAGTTCCGGAAAACGCATAAATATGACATAAAGTATGCATAAAACATGTAGATATCATCAATAATGTGGCATGGAACATAAGAAATTATCGATACGTCGGAGACGTATCACCGGTGTCTAGGATGCACACAACACGTAAAAATTAAGGAAACACACATCGTCCTCGCCCATGGACACGCCGGATGCGCTGCCGAACACTTGGTGGGTGTGCCTGCCATCGTCGGGGAAGAGGTTGCGGGGAATGCCGGTGCCATATATCACGTGGCCCTCGGTGCGTCACTAATGAATAAAAGAAAATCACCCATCCAATCTAAGAACAAATAAACTATGAAACATGACATAGATCATATGATATAATATAGCATCGAACACCATGTTTACATAGGGCGGTACAGAGGTTTATGAGAGGATGGACCCATGAGTACAAGGAGGAGTTGGCGATGGCGATGGCGGTGGAGACGGCGGAGAGGGCATCGTGGAGTGTAGCCCCTCAGCTCCCTCCTTCATGGCTTCTTCGGAGCCCTCCCCCTTGGAGATCATCTCCACGGGGGAGGCAGCAGGAACCCCCCGAACTAGGGTTTGAGACGGCGGCGCCGTCGGGACTTAATAACCATGCTATAATCATGAAGAGTAATCAAACAAAAGATAATGTATAAGTGCACAGAAAGCAAAGTGATTGTAAAGAGCATAGGATAGATGCATAATAAAGTGGTACTCAGCTTGTCCCATAAGTGGTAGGTAAACATAAATGCTAGGACACCTTTAAAATTTAAGAGAGGGACTAGAAACAAGAAGTTTGAGAAAAAGTGATACCATAATTATGAATCAACCAATAAAAATCTTGGGACCATGCACATAAAACTAAGAATTTCAACTATGCTCTCATAAGTGGTGCATAAACAAGAAGGTGGAGACTCAACATTAAAGTAAAAGATAGTCTCTCTTTGAGAGGCAAGTGAGATCACTCATGTGCTAGAGCTTTTTATTGAAACAATGGAGGTAAAAGTTGCTTTTGAGAGGTGGTTGTTCATGTCAACGAGTAGTAAAAAGAGCTATTGCCATCTTCCATACTAAGCAAGTTTGAGAGCGGTTCCGAAATATTTGGGCGAAGCCTCTTTTCATTTATACTACTTATAAAATAATGACACTCCTCCCAACCTTTTCTTACACATACCATGGCTAACCGAATTCTCGGGTGCCGACCAAGCAATCACAAACCATGGAGGAGTGCCCTTTTATTATAATTTTCCTATTTTCTTCCCCTATTGGAAGTTGTGGTCAAACCAGCTCTTCTTCTTTTTATGTACTTTTTTATGTGACAAGCAAGATGAAGCTCGCGAGTCTTTGAGTTACTTAAATAATATGGAAGACGACAACCACAATTTAATTTACTTCCTCATGAACTAAAAACAATGTCACAAAACGAGGAGCAGTTTGAATGTTTTTAAAGGTACATGAGCAAACTACTATGGAATGCAATGAAATACCACATATAGGTAGATATGGTGGACACTTTGGCATATTTGGTTTTTGGTGGTTGGATGCATTAATAAAACACTCATACAAATGGAGGCTAGAAAAAGACCGGGTGCGATCAACTAAGAGAGCATAATGGCCATAATCATGCACAGCGACAAAATATATTAATCAAAGCATAAAGTGATACACAAGTTTCAAACTAAATGATCATAGAGACAATAATTGACTGGAATGTAGTCATAACATGTTGCAAAACATGTGCCAAGTCGCCGCAAATAAAGCATTCGCATGAGAATATATACCACAATATTATGCTTTTCTATTGTATGCTAAAAACAATGCATGAAAACCTTCAATGGCAAACTAAACACTCTCAGATATTTGAGACTAATCAAGATATAGACATAATCAATAAGATCAACATGAAAATAACATCTATCATGACATGCAAAAATATATGCCACAGTCTAAACATGCCTCTATTTGCATCACTATACACATGAAACCCTTTTATGCATCCAACGCCAACCGACTTATTTGAAAACACTCTCATAGATGATAAATAAGAAAAAGACCAGAGAGCTATTCAAACATAAATAAGGAGAACCAACAAGCTCTGAACAAGATATGAGTAGAAAAACCAAGAGCTAAACGCAGTACTAGCAAACTAGAACACTAGAAAAGAAATAGGAATGAAAACTAAAGTGTTCTAGGCAATTGAAACAGAGCGTGTCTTTCTCCCACAAAAAAATAATAGGATCCACCCAAGTTTATTACATCAAACAAAACAAAATAAAAATAAAAACAAAAATAAAGACGCTCCAAGAACAACACATATCATATGAAGCAATAAAAATATAGTGTATTGAAAAATGACCTGGTGCTTTTGTTGATGAAGAGGGGATGCCCAAGATTTGACGCTTGTACTTCTTGGATATTTCTTGGGGTGTCCAGGGTACATCCCCAAGCTTGAGCTTTTGTCCATGCTTCATCTCATTGCATCATTGTTCTCTCCCTACACTTGAAAACTTCCTTCATACAAAACTTAACACAATTGATCAACAACATTAGTGAAAATAACATTAGAACCAAACCAACAAAGTTTCAGTAGAGACACATATCACTAATTTATACATGTGCTACAGTAAATACTTCTTCCTAAATCTCTTTCTCACAAAAGAACTCAAAAAGAGGGAGCATATGAAGCAAATGAAAAATATGGCAGAAATCTGTCAAAACAGACCAGCAGGCAAAGATCGAAATTCAATAAATAGTTATGTTGCTCAAATAAAAAAGTGATAAACTAACTAAAGTTAGCTAACATACTGGGGAATAAGAACAAAAATTGTCAGCTCAAAATAATGTTCTGGCTATTTTCACGAATTTTTCTCGTGACAGCACAAAATCTGATTCAGAAAAGCAAACACCCCAGACATCATTTCCCTTCCATTAGAGGATACTCTCGGCATAAAAACGAAATAAAAATGATAAGGAGAGGTTATTACAGTAGTAATAACTTTCAATACTCAACAAAGCAAAAATAAAATTGGGTTATCTCCCAAAAGTGCTTTTCTTTAACGCCTTTGAGCTAGGCTTTATTAAAAACCAACCGTGGATGAGTAATAAAGAGTATGGAAGAGACAACCTCATGTAGTTGATGAATATGGGGATGACTCGGGCATCCCCAAGCTTAGATGATTGTGTAATATTGAATTGGTTCTTAGGATGCACCTACGCATCCCCAAGCTTGAGCTCTTGTGTCTTCTTATTCATATCATCAATAATTAGCTACATCCACATAAAACTTCACAAAACTGGTTAGTAGGTTAATATTCATTAAATAAAATCCACTCATGTTCAAGCTTTGAAAATTTTACATTAATATTAACTACTGGACAACAACCAATTTATAACAATTGTCGATCAAACAAAGGTTATAACTATTAAGTATAAGCACAATAATCAATAAGCATGAAAATCTGTCAAAACTGGACAATCTGTAAAGATGGCATTCAAAGAGGTAGTTAAGTAACTCAAACAGAAAAACTCAAAACTAATGAAAAGCAGATCATAAACTCAGGGTTATGCACACATCAGATTAAAACACTGCTCTGAGATTTTTCACGATTTTTCACAGTCAAGCATAGTAAATCTGTCTGAACAGAAATAGTCGGTAAAGATCTAATTAGTAACCCTATTTACACGCCTTAAAATCAGAAAAATCAGAACTAATGAAAGTTAGCTAACAAGCAGTACTTTGCACTCAAGAAATTTCAGACCAAGATCACCTTCTGGTGATTTTTAAAAGTTTCTACAGTAACGCACAGAAATCTGTTTCTAAGCAACAAAGTGGGAAACTTGCATTATAAACAAACTAGTTAGTAACTATACATGATATTTCTATATATAGAGGACTATGTACTATATATACACAGTATTTACAATATATACAGGTTTTGAAAAGTTTCCATGGAAAGAATTGTTTTGGTTTCATAGGCATGAACACAAGTGTTCAAGGTCGACCCCCAATTCACCATTACTCATCTTTCCAATCACTTTCCTTTTTGAAAACTTTTTTGATTAAAAACTACAACTAATTTTTTCGGTTATTCGCATTCCCTATCATACAAGGATAGAGAACAACTTGGTACTGAAAGTAAAACTACTTAGAGATAAAGCAAACAAGTGCACACAAAAATATTCATCCCACGCTATTGCTCCCCGGCAACGGCGCCAGAAAAGATCTTGATATCCCACAAGTATAGGGGATCGTTTGTAGCCTTTTCGATAAGTAAGAGTGTCGAACCCAACGAGGAGCTAAAGGTAGGATAAACATTCTCTAAAGTTCTATCAACCACTGATACAGCTCTTCGCGCACTAAACGTTTGCAATATCTAGGAAATAAAACTACATCGGTGGCACGGGTTTGAGAGGTGACTTTGCAGGAAAATAAATACACGAAAATAAATGTTAGTGTTGCAGCGGTAAAATAAACTAAGTAACCAGTAACATGAGTGTGGAAAAATGGTGGTAATAGTGGTGCCTTTGCTCAAGACAAAATAGTGACGGTCTCGGATTCACTGTCCTCGAAGGAGCTTTCTATGTGGGAGAGGCTAAATATACATGCACTCCGCTACTTGGGATTGCATGCACTATATGATTGGATTGCTAGCAAACATCAGTAACTACTAGCAAGAATTAAGGTTTCCCCAACCATAGCCTTAAGCTCTAGGTCCCCTTTACTCCCATACGTGCAACTAATCGGTTCGCGTTCTCAGGTTTCTGTCGCTCCGGCAGAACTCCCCCCGCTTCGTTACAAATACTACCAACTCTAGGTGTTTGATCCATGCGCGCACAAATATAATGGACACCAAGAACAATAACATATCAGATCACAACTCTAATGAATCAAAGAAAATCACCCATCCAATCTAAGAATAAATAAACTATGAAACATGACATGGATCATAGGATAGAATATAGCATCGAGCACCATGTTTACATAGGGCAGTACAGAGGTTTATGAGAGGATGGGCCCCTGAGTACAAGGAGGAGTTGGCGGTGGAGACGGCGGAGAGGGCAGCGTGGAGTGCAACCCCTCAACTCCTTCCTTCATGGCTTCTTCGGAGTCCTCCCCCATAGAGATCATCTCCACGGGGGAGGCAGCAGGAACCCCCCAAATTAGGGTTTGAGACGGTGGCGGCGTCGGGACTTTACGTGGAATTATTTCTTGATATCTGATAGTTTCTCCACGAGGGCAATATATAGGCGAAAGGGCGATGTCAGCGGAGGCCGGGGTAGTACATGGGCTAGGCGCGGCCAGGGGTGGGGCCGCGCCTGCCCTGTGTACTGCCACGTGGAAGCTCCCCTGCGTGTCTCCTTCTGGCTTAGGCTTCCCCTCGAAATTATAAGGTCCTGGGTTTTTGTCCCGTACAATTCCGAGAATATTTCCTGTACAACTTTTCTGAAACACAAAAACAGCAGAAAACAGGAACTGGAACTGTGGCACTATATCAATAGGTTAGTATCGAAATGCACATAAAACATAAGGGAATTGGTAGAAAACAAGCATGGAGCATCAAAAATTATAGATATGTTTGCAACGTATCAATGGGTCCGCCCGCCTACAAACCCGTAGAGTAAGTGGACCCCAATCCACAGCTGTAATGGCCTTATCCCCAATGGGCAAGCCCAAGTAGGTGAAGGGAAATGATCCCAACTTGCAGTTGAGCATGTTGGCAATGATATGTTTCTCCTGGTTAGTGGTTCCCAGAACCATGACCTCACTCTTGTGGAAGTTGATACGGAGCCCAGATATGTTCTCAAAACAGAGGAGTAAGAATTTGAGGTTCGCGATCCCTCGAGCATCCGGTTGGATCATAATGATCGTGTCATCCACGTATTGCAAGTGCGATACCCCCAGGCAGCAAATGCGGGATAACCCCCGAGATATGTCCAGACCTCGAAGCCGCGTCGAGGATGGAAGGTAGGGCTTCGGCCGCGAAATCAAAGAGGAGAGGGGAGAGAGGGTCTCTCTGACGCACTCCCCGACCATTACGGAAGTAATTTCCGACTTTCCCATTGATAGTAATCGCCGTCTGGCCCCCCGAGGCCAGACTCATTACACGATGGACCCATCCTAGGTCGCAACCTTTCCTGAGTAGAACCTCTCTCAGGAACTTCCAATCCACCCGATCGTAGGCTTTCTCAAAGTCTAGCTTAAGGAAAAGTCCCCTGAGTTTCTTAGACTTGGTCTCATCAATGATCTCCTGAAGGGACACAATCCCTTCAAGGATGTGGTGTCCCTTAATGAACGCAAACTGCGTACGGCTGATAGTACGATGAGCAATGGGAGAAAGGCGAACCGCATAAGTCTTAGCTACGAATTTGAAAATCACATTAATAAGACGATAGGCCTAAACTGACGAATGTCCTGCGCACCTTGAACCTTAGGAATCAAAAAGAGGATCCCAAAGTTCAGTCTCGCAATGTCCACGTGTCCCAATGTGAAGCCATTGAGGATAGCTAGGATATACGGTTTGGTAAGTGACCAGAACTTCTTAAAGACGATCACCGGGAGCCCATCCGGGCTCGGGGCCGTGTCCACCTTCATCTCCGCTAGCACGCTATCAAGTTCCTCCCTAGTGAACGAGAGCATGAGCCCCTCATTCTCCTCCTCGGATACACAGCCGGCTTGGAGCCAGAGGGAAGGGGCAAGGGAAAAGGCTCGGGTTTCCCCCACCGAGCCCATGAGAGCACGATAAAAGGAGTAGATGTCCTCCTGGAGGGCCCGGGGATCCGAGATAACCCCCTCCTCCGAGGTGAGTCTCAAGATCAGGCATTTCCACCGATGACCATTCGCCATGGCGTGGAAGAAAGCCGTATTGGCATCACCTTTGAGGATCCAGTTGAGGCGACTCCTCTCTCGCCAGTACTCCTCCTGGAGACGGTCCATGTGGGTGAGATGTCCCTCCAGGTGGTAACGAAGGGCCCATCCTTCGGCGTCCAAGCCTACAGCGTCGGCTCAAGCATCCATGCTTTGAATCTAAGCCATGATGCTGGCCTTAAGGTCCCTGACCTCCCGCCCCAAGTTGGCTCCCCAGCCTCTTAGGAATTGCCGTAGACCCGTAGCGATGTACTGCCAAGCATCGATCGGGTCGAGGCACCCTCCCCTGGCTACCTCCAAGTCCCGCCATTTGTCACTAATCGAGCCGACAAAATCCGGCCTCTCCAGCCAGCCTTGTTCAAAGAAGAAGCGACGATTGCGCTTCTTCCACTCTTCCCCAGAGCACAGGACTAGTGGGGCATGGTCCGAACCAATGATGGTCTCCGCCACCAAGGAACAGAGAGGGAACAGGATCTCCCACTCCGTGGAAACAAACACACGGTCGAGCACACACACCAGACCGGGTTCAGTTGTTTGTTGGTCCAGGTGTAGCGAGCACCGCCCCTGTGGATCTCACAAAGTGCTAGGTTGGCAATGCAGTCATTAAAACGGTGCACCCGTGGCCAGTCTATGTTATCGTTGTTCTTGTCCTCCGCTCCCCGAAGCAGGTTGAAATCTCCCCTAGAACCAAAGGGAGGTCGCAAGCCCCCACCGCCTGGGTAAGTTCCCCCCAAGAACTCGACCGTCCGGCGGTGATCAGTAGGGCCGTAGACGACAAAGAACGACCACTTGACATTGTTGTCAAGCTAGCGTACGTCCACCCTAATGTAGAAGTACCCTTTGTACCATTCCAGCACCTCGAAGGCGTCCTCGTTCACCCCAAGGAGCATTCCCCCGGAGCGCCCAACAGCAGGGATGTCACACCACGTGAACCTGCCTCGCGGATCAATGCTAAGTAGATCCATGGTAGAGAACTGGGATTTAATCGTCTCTTAGAAACCCGCGGATCTGGGATTTGTGCCACGGTGCGCCGAAACCCCGAAGATTCCAGATACCCACCCGCATCACGTGCGGGTGAGCTTCCTCCGTCCGCGATGGGCCGTCACTGATCTTGTACACGCCTCTCTCTTGGTGTGCCCGGGGGTTACCGTCGGCAACTCCTCTCGCGAGGAGTTCCCCGAGACAATCGCCATTGTTGTTGTCGACGCGGGCCCATCCGCGTCAACCACCGCTGGCGGCACCTCTGCCGCCGCACGGACTGCGTCCTGCTCCTGTCGAAAAGCCGCAAGTGCAAGTGCCGCTTGGGCCTCCTCCTTAGCTCGAATGAGCGAGAGGGTATCCGAAACCGATCCCTTCTCAAGGGTAAAAGCGACGCCTGAATCCTGTGTCATCTCCTCAAGGTGCGAATCCGTCAAAGAAGGCAACACCAAGAAACTTGCAATAGGCGGGAGAGGGGTCGCAGCGGGTAAGTTACCTTCCAGGTTCTTCGAAGCGGCCTTCTCCTGGGCCCGCTGCAGCACCGACGTGGCCGACGCCGGTCCGAGGAGGCGCTTGCTCATGCGCGTCGGGGCCGTCGGGACCAGCCTGGTGCGGCGACACCTGGGTACCACCCCATCCGCAGTCAGGGCGGACAACCCCGACGGGGTCTCGCCCGCAGCCTCCATTAGCGTCTCGTCCACACCGCCTTCCTCCTCCGATGTCGAGAGCGAGCCCCCCATCAAGTCCTTGGAAGGGAACCCCTCGGAACCTTCCACCCCGAACTCCGTCGTGAGCAGCGCGGACGAGACCACCGGGGCCGAGTCCGTGGGCACCTCAACCTCCATCAGGATCGGGGTGGCCCGCCTCTCCAGCGTTGCAAGCGAAACCGGCCACGAGCCCCTCTTGGACAGGTTGCTCCCTGTCGTCGTGGTGAACAGACAGATGCCATAGGATGGCTTAAGTTGGGGCCGAATGGACGCAAGAGGATTCGGGGGAGGGTTTGTGATTAGATGGGATGAACTTCCGGATGGTTTCCTCAAGAACTTAGCCAAGGCTAGAGGTTGAAGAAGAAAGACATAAGGAAGAACTCGCTCTAGATCATCATCTTTATTGATCTCAACGGGCTACAAGTTTCTCAGTACAAGGTCTCTTCGTGTTCATGCGCGTGTGTGTAAGAAGGGCTGCCCCCTCTCCTTATATAGGGGAGAGGTGGCTTACAGGGCAAGAAACCCTAATGGTATCTTTGACTAGACAAACTACTTTACAAAGCTACTTTAATCATAGAAGACACCGGAGTCCTCTTTAATCAGAAGTGCTGACGTCCTCCGGCTTCTTTGACCGTCACCCTTCTCTTTATCGTCAGCCCTTCGTCTAAAGTTACTTTGCTTAGCTCATCTTTGTCTTTAGCCCTGGAGAGAATCTTTGACCAGTCCTGCCGACCTGCTCGTTCTTCCGGTAACCCGGTATCTTCTTACCTGGTTCCGGCATACCCCTCTCGGGGATACCGGCTTAGCTCCACTTAGCTAAGTTCTTATCTTTAAGTTCCGGTACGAACATTAAACCGGTATCTTGATGGCTCAAACCATCCGGTTTGGCATGCCTTTGGCATACCGGGGGTCATCCCCCAACACTCCCATATCGGTCGAGGGCACCCAGCCCTCGTACTCCTCGGCTCGGCCAGCAACCCCCTGCGCCGGCTTGCATGGGGACGCAGCCGCATCGTCCATGGCCATGGAAGTGGCGTCCGCCGGCTCCGCGGCAGCGCAAGATCGCTGCCCGGCGCAGCTCCGTCGGGTGCGGGCGCCGTCTTGTTCCCCCGTGGTCGTCCCACTCCTCGTCCAACGGAGAGAGGTCATCCGGATCCTCATTGTCGTCGTCCTCACTAGGCGTGTGCGGCGCCGGTGGCGGGGTGGAACCCGATGGTCTGGCCCCCTCGTCAAGCGCGACTCCGATGTTGTAGCCCCACTTCTTGTGGAACATCTGCATTGTGCCCTTGAGTTTGGATGGGTTGCGGCATGCCAGCAGCATGCGCACCGGCTGGGGGCAGCGGAGGGAGTCCTCGTCCATGCATATCGGCCACCCTAGCATCTTATGCCCGCCAACAGCCTGTTGGCCCTCTTCATCCTCTTCGGCACCCCGGAGAGGCGCACCCACACCTCCTGGAGCTGCTCCGCCGGGGCATGGTCCGCGTCAGCGAGGCGGATGTCCGCAACCGTGCCGCTGAGGGGCAGGTACAACTTGCCGCTGCGGGTGGACATCCGCAGGGTCTCCCGATAGGGGAAGGTGACCGCGAAGGAGTGTCCAAGTAGGGGCTGCACCTGCCAGTCCCACTCACTGTGGTGACCCTGCATACCACTGCATGTTGTAGTATGACAGTCGTTGATATAACATTCACGAAGTACCAATCTGCAAATATTACATCCCTCAGAGTAGTACAACAGAACATAGCAGGTCCATAACTCATTCATTTATTATTACAAACAACATATACATATCATCTCGGAGCTCCTCTTGGGTCCTAAGAGGAATACTCCTGGGTTCGAGGCGAACCCAACTTAACTTACAATATAAAAGTCTTACTAGATTATACATTTAAGTTCGTACTGCTCGAATACTACTACTACTTGATCGGTCTAAGCTTGCTCTCCTCCGGAACCTTCCCCGGTTCCGTAGACTATGAGGTAGTCTACACCTTCAACACCTCCAGAAAAAAGAAGGATGCAAACCGCAGTTGCGCTGGCTCAGTCCTCACAGTTGAGCTTAGCTGCAATGAGTGCAAGTCTGAGCGCTCCAGCGTTCAAACCGACAAAGGAAACAAAGGACATCGTCTCGGACCCGGCTTTCCCCGAGCGTACCGTTCGTATCGGTGCCGGCCTCGGTGAGGCATAGGAAAGCGCGCTCGTCGGCTTCCTCCGTGAGAATCGGAATATCTTTGCCTGGTCTATCGATGACTTGGTAGGTGTTCCGAGGGAGCTGGCTGAGCACTCTCTAAACGTTCGGAAAGATGCCAAGCCGGTGCGACAACCATTGCGCCGGTTCGCTGAAGATAGGAGGAAGATTATCGGAGAAGAGGTGACGAAGATGCTAGTTGCCGGCTTCATTGTGGAAGTCACGCATACTGAGTGGCTGGCCAATCCGGTGATGGTTGAAAAGAAGAAGGACGAGAACCTGGAGGCAAAGGCTCCGAAGGTGTGGCGCATGTGCATCGACTACACCAACCTCAACAAGGCTTGCCCAAGAGACCCTTTTCCTTTACCGCGGATCGATCAAGTGATTGATTCCACTCGCTGGGTGTGAGTTGTTGTCTTTCCTGGATGCGTACTCCGGTTTCCACCAAATCCCCTTGAAAAAGGAAGATCAAATAAAAACTGCGTTCATTACCCCGCACGGGGCTTACCGCTATATCACTATGCCTTTTGGTTTGCGCAACGCCGGTGCAACGTACCAGCGCCGTATGCAAAAATGCTTGTTTGATCAAATCGGAAAGAATGTGCAGGTATATGTGGATGACATCGTGATAAAAACTAAGGTAAAAGATACCCTCATCGATGATATCCGGCAAACGTTTGATAACCTAAGAAGGTTCCGGATGAAACTCAATCCGGCAAAATGTACTTTCGGTGTCCCTGCCGGCAAGCTGCTGGGTTTCCTCGTCTCAAGCCGAGGCATTGAGGTCAATCCGGTAAAGATCCGGGCAATTGAGAGAATGACGGTACCGCAGGATTTGAAAGACATACAAAAGTTTACCGGGAGCTTAGCATCGCTAAGCCGGTTCATAAGAAGGTTAGGAGAAAAGGCCTTGCCGCTATATGCTTTAATGAGAAAATCCGACAAATTCGTCTGGACCCCTCAGGCGGACGCTGCGTTCAAGGAGCTAAAAACGATGTTAGCTACTGCGCCAATATTGGCTTCGCCGTTGGAAAGAGAACCGATGTTGTTATACATAGCAGCAACCAACCGGGTCGTGAGTGTTGTTATGGTAGTAGAAAGAGAAGAGGAAGGAAAAACCGTCCAGAGGCCGGTATACTACCTGAGCGAGGTGCTCTCCCTCTCAAAGCAAAATTACCCGCACTTCCAGAAAATGACCTATGGCGTGTTTATGGCCGCCACAAAGCTCAAGCACTACTTCGAGGAACATCCTATGAAGGTGGTGAGTGAAGCACCCATCTCCGATATCATGTGCAACAAGGACGCTAGCGGCAGGATTGCAAAATGGGCAATACAAATATCACCGTATGTTCCGGTGTACGAAAGAAGAGACGCCATCAAATCGCAAGCTTTAGCTGATTTTTTGGTCGATTGGGCGGAAATGCAATACAAGCCCCCGGATCAGAGACTGGAATACTGGAAGATGCACTTTGATGGATCCAAGCTCAAGGAAGGTCTAGGTGCCGGTGTGGTGCTAACCTCACCAAGGGGAGATCATCTCCGGTATGTTTTACAAGTGCATTTCAGGGCATCAAACAATGTCGCTGAATATGAGGCCTTGATCCATGGGCTTAAAGTCGCAAAAGAAATCGGTGCACACCGGATCATTTGCTATGGAGACTCAGACCTTGTGGTGCAGCAGTGTTCTGGAGACTGGGACGCAAAAGATGCCAATATGGCCTCGTACCGGTTTCACGTGCAAAAGATTGCCGGCTTCTTCGAAGGCTGTGAATTTCACCATATACCGCGTGCAGAAAATGAAGTTGCGGATGCTTTGTCTAAGCTAGGCTCATCCCGACAAGAAATTCCTCCCGGAATAGCCTTGGCACACCTGAGAGTGCCATCAATCAAGCCAAGTCCAGAGTCGGAATCAATTTTTGTACCGGAGTCACACATTGTGCCAATGGATATCGACGAAGGGAACCCGGGGACTGTTCCGGTAAGCTCGGGGACTGTTCCGGTAAGATCGAACGCTGCCGCGCCGGTACCGGAAGAAACAATGCTGGTAGATAGCATGGACATAGACGTACCGGTATTCCTGGTTCGGGAGACTCCGTCCTGGGTTAAACCTATTAAGGAATTCCTGATCAACGGCACCTTGCCGGCTGACGAAAATGAATCAAGGAGAATCCAGAGAAGGTCCAAGGCGTATACGTTCATCAATGGTGAAGTGTACAAGAGAAGCGTTACCGGTGTCCTTCAAAGATGTGTGGAACCGGAAGAAGGGAAAGAAATGCTTGAGGAAATTCACCAAGGGGAATGTGGGCATCATGCCTCATCAAGGGCGCTGGTAGCAAAAGTATTCCGGCATGGGTTTTACTGGCCCACCGCTTTGGAGAACGCCGAGGATTTGGTAAGAAAATGCAACGGGTGCCAGAGGTACGCCAAGCAAAATCATACCCCAGCGTCCGGTTTAAAGACAATACCATTAACATGGCCGTTCGCCGTTTGGTGCCTTGACATGGTTGGCCCATTCAAGACTGCAAGAAGCAGCATGACCCACATCTTGGTTATGGTGGATAAATTCACCAAGCGGGTAGAAGTGAAACCTGTCGCAAAATGTGATGGGCACACAGCAGTGAAATTCTTAAAAGATGTCATTTTGCGGTATGGATACCCGCACAGCATTATTACCGACAATGGAACCAACTTTGCTCAAGGTGAGTTCAAAAGGTTTTGTGAGGATAAGAACATCCGGTTGGATTTGTGCTCGGTGGCACACCCACAAGGCAACGGCCAAGTGGAAAGAATGAATGCTTTGGTACTCTCCGGTATCAAACCCAGACTCATTGACGCAGTGGAAAAATCACCAGGGTGTTGGCTTGATGAGATACCATCAGTATTGTGGAGTATAAGAACAACTCCAAACCGGTCTACCGGATACACTCCGTTCTTCATGGTTTATGGAGCAGAAGCGGTCATACCAACCGACATCATCCATGATTCACCAAGAGTACAGCTCTATACTGAGCAAGAGGTCAAAGAGGCCAGAGAAAATGATGTGGACTTGCTAGAAGAAGCAAGAGAGCTGGCTTTGGCAAGAACAGCCATTTACCAGCAAAACCTCAGACGCTATCATGACCGGAAAGTTAATCCAAGAGTTTTCCGGGAAGGAGATCTTGTGCTTCGCCTAGTGCAGCGCACTGAAGGCCGGCATAAGCTCTTGCCACCATGGGAAGGTCCCTTCATTGTAAGCAAGGTGCTTCACAATGATGCATACTACCTAATTGATGCACAGGAGTGGAAAGAAGGAAAGGCGGACAAGTCCGGAGAGGAGAGCAAGCATCTATGGAACGTAGCTCTGTTGCGTCCTTTCTACTCTTGAAGTGGTGGTGTAAGAAGTTCCTTTTTGTACCTTATATGCTATGAATAAAAGATGCCGGAACATTGAATGAATCTCGGGGACTACCCCACAAAGTTGCATGTAACTTGTCTATTTTTTCAGTTTACCGGTTGCTTATTGAATGTTTTTCTTTCCGGTTTAGTAATGTGCTAAACCCTACCGGAGTCTTCGACTCTGCTGCTGTCCGCAAACCGGCTTCATGGCAAGCAAGATAAACCGGTAGGGGATAAGCACATGAACTGTGGAAAAGGAGAGCAGGAAAGAACAATCCGGAAATTTAACTAACCCCGGTTAAACCGGTTTTTTGCAAAAATTTCGAGTTATTTCTAAGTTCAAGAAAATGCTTGTTTGGTGAAAGAACCTTGTGCTCATACGCCAAAGAACGCCCAGAGAAGGCAGGCAGAGCCAAGGTAAAAGAACCAAGTATGCATCGAATTGGATGCAGAAACGATCTAGAAATCTTTGCAGTGCAGGATAAAAGCAAAACCATGAGCAAATGTGCTAAAGCAAACATAAGATAATTAGCACCGGTATAACATACCGGCATAAACTGTTGTGCCACAACCAAAAGCAGGTTTAAAGTTTTACATCATAAACCCCGGCATCCCGGGGTGGAATTTAACGAGTTTTCTGGTGAGGCGAGCAGGGGCAGGTAACACTTGCGATAATTTAGGCAGCAGGGGCGTCAGGCGGAGCAGCGCCGGTCTCAGGGGCTTCATGGGGAGCACGGCTGGCTTCGGGAGCTTCCGGCGGCGCGTCCTCATCCTCATCTCCCTCTTCTTCTTCCTCATCAAGGAGGTAATCTGTGACACCAGGAGGAGGAGGGATGAAGGTGCGGACGTCGGCGTACTCGGCAAGCCGGTAGGCCCGATCTTGCCGCTTCGCGGTTAGAGCGGGGTCCAAGTCCGTGGAAGCACCTTCGCGTACACCTAGGAGCGCGTCCAGATTCAGCTCCGGATACCAGGAGCACGCGGAGCGCAGCGCAACATCAGCACCAGCGCGAGCCGCAGAGCACTGCCACTCGCGGATCCGCGGTCCTGCCTCCTTAAGCCGGTTGGCGGTGAGGGTCATGTTGGCCGGCATGGCTTCCCCAGGCCACAGCACTTTGAAGAGGTGGATGGCGACGTCCGGAAGGTCGACAAGAAGCCGGTCCACGGAACGCATATGCTGAACACGAGCAGAGAGGGCGACTAGATAGTCGTACCCATCCCAATGCGCGTCCATGTTGGGAAATTCCCGCGCCACGCGATCCTCCATCACCTTCTTCACAGCGTGAGTCTGGGAGTCCGGGAAGTGTTCTGCGAGAAGAAGGGCAGAAGGTAAGCCTAAGATACCGGAAAACGGTCTGACGAAAGGAAAAGAAACTCGGATGCATTTTCGGAAAGTAAAGCTTATAAGCGAAAGAAGGGACAAAACAAAGACTTACGGAGGCACAGTGCGTCAATCTGCATAATCAACCGATCATATTCCTTATGATCAGTGGTCATGACCTCAATAAGGTGCTCCGCAGCCTTCCGCGCCTTCCTCTCTTCCTCCAGCTCTGTCATGAGCACGGCGTTGGAGTTCGTGGAATCCTCCACGACCTCTGCCAGCCTAGCCTCGGCTGCGGCCTTGGCATCCTTCAGCTCTTGCTCATGTTGGAGCCGGGCCTGCACAGCCTGCTCCTTAAGCTCTTGGAAGCTAGTTTTCTGGGCGCTAAGGGCCTCCCGATGCTGCCGGATGAGCTGCTCTTTTTCGCCTACACAACGGAAGGAAGAATATCAGTAAAGCGGTAGTTGATGGATAAGAAAACAACGGATTAACCAGAAAAGAAAAGACGATACCCTGAAGAGTAGTGATTTGGGCCTGGAGCGTCTCGATGGTAGCTCCCGGAACAGCTATTAAGCAAAAGATACAGGTAAGAAATAAGACTTTCCATACAAAAGATGCCGGATGCGAGCAGAGGAAAACTAACCTTGGCATTGGCTGTGAGCCTCCGCAAGGTCCCGATGCTCCCACAAGAGCTCCTCAAAGAGCTTCTTCCGGGCGTCCGCGGTGCTCTGTTCAAAGGAGACAAATGTGAGAAGTAAAGTTTAGCGCTAAGAACAAAGTTCTTAACCCGAAACTCGGGGACTGGCAATGCCGGTTTGCGCGTTTCTAAGTAAAGTTTAGCGCTAAGAACAAAGTTCTTAACCCGAAACTCGGGGACTGGCAATGCCGGTTTGCGCATTTCTAAGTAAAGTTTAGCGCTAAGAACAAAGTTCTTAACCCGAAACTCGGGGACTGGCAATGCCGGTTTGCGCGTTTCTAAGTAAAGTTTAGCGCTAAGAACGAAGTTCTTAACCCGAAACTCGGGACCGGCAATGCCGGTTTGCGCGTTTCTAAGTAAAGTTTAGCGCTAAGAACAGAGTTCTTAACCCCAAACTCGGGGACTGGGAGAATGGATATGGTTCAGCAAGGGAGAAACCGGCATAACATTAAAACTTCAAGAAGAGATATGAGAAAACCAGAAGAAGAGAAATCAACGCAAGTCAAAGAGATGAAACAGTCCTTGAAGAACTTACCATCAAGTTGTTCGTGGCGTCAAACCACGCACTGTCCAGCTCCTTGACGGCCCGGCGTAGCCGCATGAAGTGCTCCTCCGAGCTTCGCTCACCGACAGGGTCTGGCATTGGCAGCCGGTCCTTGCCCAAGCCGCGGGTCGCCTTGGACATGTCCGCGGCGTTCCACTGCTCCGCATAAGGCAGCAGGTGCCCCAGCTCTCGGCCATCGCGCTTGAACAAAGTAATCCGGCCAAGAAGGCCGGTAGGTTTTTCCGAGACCGCAGCGGCGGCAGGCCCGACGTGCAACACCAAGGACCGCGAGCCGCTGAGCGCCTCCACGGCCTTCCCGCGCGACTCCCCCGGCTTGAGGCGCTTGATGGTCTTGGGGGCTGCCGGCGGCGGCATCGGCGTGGTTGCGAGGGGTCCTTGGCTCGGCGGAGGCGTTGGCGTCGCCTCAGAGGCAGGAGTTTCCGGCGGAGGATTTGGCGTGGCGTCAGGCGCCGCAGCTTCTGGTGACAAGGTGGAGGATGCCGGCGCGGAAGTTTCCGGCACGGCCTTGGAGGGGGAAGAGCGCGAACTCTTCTTCTTCTTCTTCTTCTTCTTCTTTTCTTTTTGGATGGAAGGAACCAAAGGTTCCGACCGCCCGGCAGCTTCTTCATCGGCGCCGATGTTGCTGGCGCCGGTATCCTGGGTCTCTGGAGGGGAGGTAAGGTCCTCCTCCGCGCGGTGGTCAGGAGATTTAGGGGCCGCGCGCCCCGAACTTGTAGTGCCCCCCGGAGGGGAGGCAGAAATGTTGCCGGCACCAGATGGTGTCGGGCTTGAACGAGGAGGAGGAGTTGAGGCCCCAGCGGAGCCGGCAGAGTCCTCAGACCTGGGCCCAAGCTTGAGCGCGGGGCTGAAAAAGAGAAAAATAGAGAATTGGAAAAAGTAACCGGAAAAGAACTAGGCACAACGAAACGAGAAAAGCAAAGAAACGAGTTTTACCCGGAGGAAGTGGGCATCTGCTTGCCCTTGTAACGCCTTGAGCCTACTTGCTTGCCCCCAACGACTTCCGTCCGGAGGCGTTTGGCAGGAGGACCATGGCTGGAGCCGGCGTCCGGAGCCGGAGCTTTGTTCTTCTGGCCGTGGGCCATGAGTTTGTCCACAAACTCATTGCCGGCCTCGGCATCCAGCGGGGCCACGTGCTCGTGAATCTGCGGATTGGTACCGGTTGAGGAGGGATCTACAGAGGATCAACAACAGTAAAATATGAGAGATCAAACAGAGAAGCTACCTCAAACATAGCCAGGTCGTCTGACGAACCAGCGGGCTCCGGCGGGGACCTGCCAAGGCGCGAGGCGGCGGTCTTGCCCATCTTCAGATCCTTCCAGAAGATGACGGGGTCGGGGTCGAACTTGTCCAGACCTCGCTTCTGGGCAGGGCCTCGCCGGTCAGATAAGATGCCGGGGAAACGGTCCTTGGCCTGAAAGAACAAGAAAGATAGAAAGAGGTTAATCACAATGAAAAAGTTACCGGGATGCCGACCCGAGTTGTGTAATTTCTTACTGCTTGGGTCGGGGGGTTGGTGGAACTAAGAGGCCGAAGTCCCCATTCCCAATCCTCCGGCATGGCGGTCTGGCAAATCTGACCGGCCTTGAGGACAACGTCCTTCTTGCTAAGGGGAATTCCGGTGATCTTTGTGGGATCACCAGGACCGTACATCTCGCTCATCTTGTGCATGCGGCGCTTGAGCGGAAGCACCCGGCGCGAAATAAACGGGCGGATGATATCATCAGAGCAGATGTTGGTGTCCTTCATCAGTTGCCTCATGAAGCGTATAATCCGGTTGGTCTCAATATGAGAGTCCTTCGGGTTGTAGCTCCAGTTGGCCCTCGAGGGCGGCGCCGGATTGAAGGGCGGCAAGTTGATGAGGTCCGGGCGCCCTTGTTCTTCACATAGAAAAAGGTCCCTTGCCATAGCCGGCATGACTCGAGACCGGAGAACTTAAAAAGGGGCTCCCTTGACGGGAGCCAATGATGCAAGACCCGCATTGAACGGGGGTTTGGGTTTAGGAATATCCTTGCCCTAAACGGAATTGATCCGAAGAGCAAAGAAGCGGGCAAACGTCTCACGAGTGGGACGAATGCCGATGTAAGCCTCCATGAAGGTGGCGTAGCAAGAGAGGTAGAAAATGGCGTTGCCAGGAAGGTGATGAGGTTGAAGTTCGTAGAAATCAAGGAAACGCCGAAAGAAGTCGGAAGCAGGAAGGCCGAAGCCGCGCTCGAAGTGAGCAAGGAAAACAACTCGTTCACCGGGTTCAGGCACCGGTTTGATTTCATCGCGAGGAAGCCGGCAGGTTACTCCTTCCGGAATCCTCCTGGACCGGTATAACCAGTCAATCTCGAACTTAGTGACGTTGGAGCCCATCCAGGCCCCACGAGTGATACCGGAAGAATCCATACCGGAACCTTCGCTAGAGCTACCGGACGCACGATTGCTACCGGAGGCACGGTTGCTACCGGACTCAGCATCCATCTGAGCGAGGTCAGCGGTGAGCCCGTCGGAAGATCTGCTACCCCGGCTGGCAGAGGAAGAGGCAGAAGAAGAAGTAGAGGACTCCGTACTAGACATGAGGTTCGGCAAGGAAAAACAGGAATCCCACGATTTACCCCCGCGCGAAGATCTACGAAAGAGAGAAAAAAGCAAGAAAAAGAAGAAGTAAATACACTACCGAGTCGAGATCTAGAAAGCAAGCAAAAGAGGAGTGAATCCAGATTGGGCCTAACCTGAGGCGGCGGAGTAGATGAGGAAGAGGTTCGCCGGAGAAGCGACGAGCCAAGGGCCGGCGAGGTAGTCCGTCGGCGGCGAGGCAAGAAGAAGCTCGAAGAAGCAGCAATGTCGCGGCGGGGGCAGAGACGCCGCAGAAGTTCTTTGCGCGACGAAGTCTGGTGGCGTCCGGCGAAGCGGTAGCGAAGGTTCGCTGGGCGGCGGAGCTCAGGCGGCGAAACACAGCGGCGGAGGCGCTGAGAGCGCAAGTACTGTGCGCGAGGAGGTGGAGAATGCGAGAAAAGGAAGAAGGAGGGGTGGTTTCCCCTTATAAAGGAAGAGGGTGGCGTACAGGGCAAGAAACCCTAATGGCATCTTTGACTAGACAAACTACTTTACAAAGCTACTTTAATCATAGAAGACACCGGAGTCCTCTTTAATCAGAAGTGCTGACGTCCTCCGGCTTCTTTGACCGTCACCCTTCTCTTTATCGTCAGCCCTTCGTCTAAAGTTACTTTGCTTAGCTCATCTTTGTCTTCTAGCCCCGGAGAGAATCTTTGACCAGTCCTCGCCGACCTGCTCGTTCTTCCGGTAACCCGGTATCTTCTTACCTCGGTTCCGGCATACCCCTCTCGGGGATACCGGCTTAGCTCCACTTAGCTAAGTTCTTATCTTTAAGTTCCGGTACGAACATTAAACCGGTATCTTGATGGCTCAAACCATCCGGTTTGGCATGCCTTTGGCATACCGGGGGTCATCCCCCCAACACTCCCATACTGGTCGAGGGCACCCAGCCCCTCAGACTCCTCGGCCTGGCCAGCAACCCCCTGCGCCGGCTTGCATGGGGACGCAGCCGCATCGTCCATGGCCATGGAAGTGGCGTCCGCCAGCTCCGCGGCAGCAGCACTGCTGCCTGGCGCAGCTCCGTCAGGTGCGGGCGCCGTCTTGTTCCCCTGGTCGTCCCACTCCTCGTCCAACGGAGAGAGGTCATCCAGATCCTCATTGTCGTCGTCCTCACTAGGCGTGTGCGGCGCTGGTGGCGGGGTGGAACCCGATGGTCTGGCCCCCTCGTCAAGCGCGACTCCGATGTTGTAGCCCCACTTCTTGTGGAACATCTGCATTGTGCCCTTGAGTTTGGATGGGTTGCGGCATGCCAGCAGCATGCGCACCGGCTGGGGGCAGCGGAGGGAGTCCTCGTCCATGCATATCGGCCACCCTAGCATCTTATGCCCGCCAACAGCCTGTTGGCCCTCTTCATCCTCTTCGGCACCCCGGAGAGGCGCACCCACACCTCCTGGAGCTGCTCCGCCGGGGCATGGTCCGCGTCAGCGAGGCAGATGTCCGCAACCGTGCCGCTGAGGGGCAAGTACAACTTGCCGCTGCGGGTGGACATCTGCAGGGTCTCCCGATAGGGGAAGGTGACCGCGAAGGAGTGTCCAAGTAGGGGCTGCACCTGCCAGTCCCACTCACTGTGGTGACCCTGCATACCACTGCATGTTGTAGTATGACAGTCGTTGATATAACATTCACGAAGTACCAATCTGCAAATATTACATCTCTCAGAGTAGTACAACAGAACATAGCAGGTCCATAACTCATTCATTTATTATTACAAACAACATATACATATCATCTCGGAGCTCCTCTTGGGTCCTAAGAGGAATACTCCTGGGTTCGAGGCGAACCCAACTTAACTTACAATGTAAAAGTCTTACTAGATTATACATTTAAGTTCGTACTGCTCGAATACTACTACTACTTGATCGGTCTAAGCTTGCTCTCCTCCGGAACCTTCCCCGGTTCCGTAGACTATGAGGTAGTCTACACCTTCAACACCTCCAGAGAGGTCTGGTTCTTCATAGCCGATGACTTCGGCTCCTTCAGGGTTGTCGTTGTCCTCTTCCAGATGGTTCAGACAATCTAAGCAGGGGATTTAAGAGTGGTATGAGTACGAGCGTACTCAACAAGTTCATTATAGAAAAGAGGTGTTTAATGCACTAGCTACGATATTAGACCAGAAAGTCTAATACCAATGCAGGTTTTGATAAATATTTCTTCAAGAGGTTGCTTTTATTCCAAAGAACTATGTCCGTCAGCCTTCACCGGTTTACTAGAACTTCATGGAGTTCCTTTCCGGCAGCGTTCGCAGTTCCAAATCCCGGAACAGGGAGTGACGAGTCACGATTCATTACACTCTGCGGAGGTGTGTTGCTTTACCCATAAGAGATCTTAACCTTGGTGCCAACCGAGCAGCTTTCCCGTCCACACTTCCTTCGTGTGAGGCCCGGTATAAGGTCTAGCCAATCATGTTCCTCCGCTACCTCGAACACCCACCCTTTGTTGCAATTCCGACCTTGGGTCCTCTCCGGTCGGCCGTATCCAAGGATACCATCCGACCTTGACTAATACCGAGCACGACGGCCTGATACCTTCGCCGGTCGTTGCAACCCCTCATAGACCGCAATACCGTGGGGACTTAGGACTCCCCAGCCTCACCGCTTGCTCCTTCGGGCGACAAGTGTACTACGGACAATGCCGTGGGGACATAGGACTCCCCAGCCTCATCGCTTGCCCCCTTGGATTACAAGTGTACTACAGTAAAGCGCGTCCGTTGATGAACGAGAGGTGGAAACACTTTTGACTACTCCGTCCCACTCCGGATCTTATGGTTAACACGGGTATTACGGCACAAGAATCACTCGGACGACATTTGTTGTTTAATCCTAGATGGATATAAACCCTTGCAATGGAACCTCCACCATATCAACACAATCCATGGTTCCATTGCCAACCACTTAGTCATATTCATAGTTATGAAAATAGTGGTTTTGCTTTTTATGCAATAGTGATAAACATATTACTTTGCAAGTAATTTGGTAAAAATACTCAAATGACATGAGCAAGTAATGAACTTGCCTGAACACTGCAAAGTGTTGCAGTTGGATGGTGTGGACTGACCCTTGTCCTCTGTTGCTGAAAAATAGCATCATTGTCCGATAAGGGCAATGGCTAAAGAAGCATTTATGCATGATTCCAGTTTTAGGGTTGTTTCCCCCCTTTCCGATGTCTTATCATTTCATGTGAGAGGTTAATACTAAGAATGGTTTAGGGATACTCTATTTGGGTAAAATACAACCTTGAAATGTTGTCAAGGTGTTTTTAAAGTCCAAAAGCCTTAATGGACTTATTTTCATTATTGAAAATATAAAGTGTGATTAAATGATTATTTAAATCATCAAATTTGGTCTTAATCTTGTTTGTCTTCAAAAATTCCATTTCATATTTTATTATGGTAGAGAATTTTATCCTGAGTAGTTTTCATATTTTTAATTATTTTTTAGAGCTATTTATCATTTTCTATGCATTTTCAAAGTTTCTGTTTATTTTTAAAATGTGAAAAGTCCAAATTGCCCCTGGGCCCACCTGTCAGGGTGGCCCAGCGGGTTAACCCTAACCCGAGCCGCACGGTGGGCTCGGTCGGACGCACCCGTCCCCTTCCCCTTCACTCTCTCGCGAACCCTAACCCTCCTCGCTCTCGCGACTTCCGCGTCGCCGCCGCCTTCACCGATTTACTCCGGCCAACTCCGGCCGTCGCCGCCGGCGAGATCATGTGGATCTGGACCGCCTCTCGACGGCGGACCTGATGGTCCGCATCGATCTGACGCTTGCTGCCTCCTCGACTCGGCCCTTTCGCCTCTGCTCGCCTGCCGTGGTGTGCCGCGGCGATTTCGTCGCCGCCGATGCTCCTGGCGCCGTGGCGCGGTTGTGTGCCTCGCCGTGGTTGCTGGTTGCTGCGGCGCTGCCGTGGCTTGGCTTGGCCTGGCGCTGCCGCGCCCTCGGCATGTGCCGCCGTGGCCGCCATGGCCGCGCCCTTCCTTCCGCCTCACCAGTGAGTACTCCATCGCCTCCTTCTCTCCCTCTCTGCTCTACTCTCTTCTCTCCTCCTCCCCTTCGTCTTGCTCGGCCACTGGCCTGCTTCTCCATGTGGAGATGCCTGCCGTGCCGATGCGCTGCTGCTACTGCTGCGGCTTGCTAGCATGTAAGTATGCTGCTGTGCTGTGTTGCTATGCTGCTGTTGTGTATCTGCTGGTCTTGGCCATTGCTTCAATGGCCATGGCTGTGCTTGTGATGCTGCTGTGTGTAGCTCTGCTGCCTTGCATCTGCCATGGATCCTAGTCGCTGTTGCTGTGCTTGGTTGGCTATGGCTGCTGCTGCTCTGGGCTTGCCATGATGTGCTATCCACGGCTACTTCTCTACTGCTCTATTCTTTGCCCTGCTATTACTTGCTATTCACCCTGGCTTGCAGTCTCTGTGCATCCATGCTGTTGTGCATGCTACTGTTCCCCTAGCTGCTTACCTGACCAGCTCTAGCTATTACTCTGGCCATTGCTGTTGATTAATTACTGGTGTTATGCTCTTGCTAGTACTGATGCTATGACTTTGTGTAATTATTTCTTGAGCAAGGTCAGTGATGGGTGCTATTTATGTCTAGCTTGATCCAGTGGTTCATTATGTATTTGATGTGCTTCTGGATACAACTGTAATTCATTGATTTGATTATCTGTGGAGCAATTATTGTTTATATGTGGCTATTTCCTTGACTGGTTCCTGCTCTGCTGCTCAGTGATGCTCTAGCATGCACTGGCATGCTCTAGCAAGCTTCTGATGATCATATGATCATCTGTTGCTTGTAAAAGTTGTTGTTTCATGTCTGTGCCTCACTATTGCTCACTCTGTGTTGTGTGTGCATCACACAGGCTTGGCCTGGTGTGTGCTGGTGCTTGCTTAAGCATCAGTTGATGCTTGCAATGATCCATTGGATCATCCGCAAGGCTCTGGTGCATCAATTGCTTGTGTATTTTATTTATCTATTTATCTTGCTTTAATAAATGGATAAATGATGTGAACTGCTTGTAGTTGTGATCATCCTATTAGTTGAGACAGGGCTAGATGGATGCCAACACTTGCTTGTGTACCCTAGCCCTCCATTTGAACCCTTCCGGGTGATGATAATTGTGCAAGGCTTGTGATGTGGTTGTTTCAGTGGTTGAGGTGGCCTCAACAGCAATTCTTTGCTGTTCAGGAAGCTCCCACCCATGTTGGCTTGTTGTGGCTTTGTGAATGCATCACTGGACAATCCTTGTTGGATTTCCAGTGCTCTTTGCTGTTGACGAACTAGAATAGGCACAAGTTGCCTATCTGTCTGATGGTTAGCAAAGCATGTAGTGCTAGGTGAGTTGAGTAGGCTAGCTGTGAATCTCTCCCTTGCTGAATTCTTTGGTTTGCCACAGTGTTAACACACAGGGCTTGACCATTTCTTCCCTGGGATGATTTTCTCCTGGCTTAATCCCCTTTTTGCCAGCATCAAATGGTTTTATCACCAAATGATGATGCACACAGGGTATCATACCCTCTGGCTTGTGTATGTGTTATGCACATGCTTATTTATGAGCAAAACAGTTGTTTGCCCATGATTTCTTGTTTATACCTCACTCCAGCTCCTAGAATTATTTGTTGGTGTAGACGATTGCTTCTGTGATGCTTGGTTTGCTTGCCCTGCTCCTCCTTGCAAGCTTGTGGTGCTTGGTTAAATTCTGTTGCTATTTGAGTAGGTTGAACAGCAGTAGCTGTTCTTCCTGTTCTTGTGTTCTTGGTGAACTTACCCAACTGCTCCTTGTCGATGAGTGACTAGGGTTTGCTGTGAAAAGCTTTTATGTGGTTTGCTCCTTCATCTCTGGTCGACAACAAGGCTTGGCAGCTTGTTGGTGACTCACTGGCTGTGTGTGTGCTGTGATGCATGCACACACAGTGGCTTGCTGTTGGGCATGCACAATGGTTGTGTGAGCAGCTTGTGTGCCTGCTGGTTGTCACATGTCCAGTGAATGGATCAGCTCGGCTGGTTCTTGGTCATATCCTCACATTTTACTTTCTTTTGCTAAACTTGGCATAACATTTGTTGTGCTTTGTTTGTGTGCAGGGGACTTGGAGATGATCAAGATGAAGTGCAAGATCATCTTGATCCAGGATTTCATGAAGACCAGCTTGTAGTTTAGGATAGATCATTTCATTATAATTTTCTTTCTTTTTATTTTTCCATTTTGTCAATTCTTGTAATGTGTTGTAAAGTCATATTTCAATTCTGAATATTGTAATGACAATGTATCTTGTGTGATTATCAATAAAGCTCAAAGTTTCTCTAATGAGCTTTTAATTATATGTTGTATAATTTAATATCCTTGATTATTCATATTTGTTTAATGAATTACCTCAATTTAAATTATGAAATAATCATGTGGTGTTTGAATTTGAAATTCAAACACAAGTGGTTTGAATTCAATCATGCAACTTAAAGTTGTAATGCACTTCTCTCCTCTCTTCTCAAAACCCTAACTTAGTTGAATGAGAAGCAAGTTTGTCGCACTCTCGAAACCCTAACCCCGTAAGGTGTCGAGAGAGAAACTTGTCCCCCTTCGATGCAGCTTTTGTTTTAAAAGCGCGAAATTTCCCCGAATTTACGATGCAATGCACATCCCTTTCTAAAATCTACCCCTCGATCGTCTCTAAACACTGGGGCATTACAGACCTTTCCCCTTAAAGAAAACTTCGTCCCGAAGTTGTGGTTGTAATACCTGAACAGTTCGGGGTATGTTTTCCTCAGGTCTTCTTCCTTTTCCCAGGTGGCTTCCCTCTCGGGGTGATGCTTCCATTGTATCTTGCAGTACTTAATAGCTCGATTCCTGAGTTGTTTCCAGTTTTCCTCGAGAATCGTAGCTGGCTTCTCGATGTAGGTCAAGTCTGGTTGTAACTCGAGCTCATCATGTGATACTGGCTCGTCTGGGGTCTTTAAACATTTCCTGAGTTGTGACACATGGAACACATTGTGTACTTGAGCTAACCTTCCCGGTAGATCCAATTCAAAGGCTAACCCTCTGTTTTGACTCAGTATCTTGAAAGGTCCAATGTATCTAGGGCTCAACTTCCCCTTTACTCCGAATCTCTGCAGACCTTTCATCGGACTTACCTTAAGGTACACCATGTCTCCAACTTGTGGCTCCCATGTCCTTCTCTTTTGGTCTGCATAGCTCTTCTGTCGACTTTGGGCTATCTTCAGCCTATCTCTTATGATGTCGATGATCTGCTGCTTTTCCTTAACATAATCTGGATTGAACTCCTTGCTTGATCCTGCTTCATACCAACATATCAGGGATCTACACTTCCTTCCAAAGAGAGCTTCGAATGGTGCCATCTTGATGCTGCTTTGATAGCTATTATTATATGAAAACTCTGCTAGTGGTAAGTGCTCCTCCCATGATCCTCCGAAGTCTAGGGCACAAGCTCTAAGCATATCTTCCAATATCTGGTTTGTTCTCTCTGTTTGTCCACCTGTCTGAGGATGATAGGCGGTGCTATAGTCTAACTTGGATCCTAAAGCTTCATGTAGTTGCTTCCAAAATGCTGATGTGAACACGGATCCTCGATCTGACACTATCTTCCTGGGCACTCCATGTTTACTCACGATCTCTTTGATGTAAAGATCGATGAGTTTCTCTCCTTTATCCTGCTGGTTTACTGCTAAGAAGTGTGCACTTTTCGTCAACCGGTCCACGATTACCCATATCATGTCCTTCTTTTTATTAGTCATGGGTAGTCCGGTGATGAAATCCATTCCTATTTCCTCCCATTTCCATTCTGGGATTGGTAAAGGTTGTAACTTTCCTGCCGGACTTTGATGTTCAGCTTTTACTCTTTGGCAGGTATGGCATTCCGCCACGTATTGTGCTATCTCTCTCTTCATGTTATTCCACCAGAACAATTCCTTGAGATCCATCTACATCTTTGTACTTCCTGGATGTATAGAGTATGGTGTTTGATGTGCTTCCCGGAGTATAACTTCCTTGATCTCATCAATATCCGGAACGCAAATCCTTTTCTGGAACCATAATGATCCCGAATCTCCTCGGTGAAATTCTGATGGTCTACCCTCGTCAATCCTTCTCATCTCCTCCACGATGAATGGATCGTCCAATTGACCCATGATTATCTCATTCTTTAAGTTAACACTTAGCTCATCGGCTACTTGTAAAGCCGATAGTCCTTCATGAGCTTCTTTCTCCCAAAGTTGTATCTGGGCTTGACTTATTTCCTTCCTCAACTCCGGTGATAATTCTTGTTCCACTCCTCCAGTGCTCTTTCTACTCAAGGCGTCTGCTACAACATTAGCCTTTCTCGGAGTATAATTGATGGTCAAATCATAATCCTTGATTAGTTCAAGCCATCTTTTCTGCCTCATATTGAGTTCCTTCTGAGTGAAGAAGTACTTGAGACTCTTATGATCCGTATAGAGCTCACACTTGGCTCCATATAGAAAATGTATCCAAGTTTTAAGTGCAAAAACTACTGCTGCTAACTCTAAATCATGTGTTGGATAGTTTACTTCATGAGGTCTGAGTTGCATTGATCCATAAGATATTACTTTCCGATCTTGCATAAGTACACAACCCAATCCATGTTTGGATGCGTCACAGTACACGGTGTAATCCTTGCCAACCTCCGGGACTGCTAACACCGGTGCTGTGGTGAGTTTCTCTTTCAGAGTTTGAAAACTCTTTTCACACTCATCAGACCACACGAACAGTGTGTTCTTCCTTAACAACTTAGTCATCGGTCCTGCTATCTTGGAGAATCCTTCAATGAACCTCCGATAGTATCCTGCCATTCCTAAGAATCCACGGATTTCTTTGACAGTCTTGGGTGCTTCCCAATCTAAAACTGCCGCTACCTTGCTCGGGTTAACAGCTATTCCATCTTTGCTAATAACATGACCAAGAAATTCTACTTGATCTAGCCAAAATTCACACTTGCTGAATTTGGCATAGAGTCGATGTTCTCTTAGTGTTTGCAACACTATCCTCAGATGTTCAGCATGTTCGGCTTTATCTTTGGAATATATCAAGATATCATCGATGAATACGATGACAAACTTGTCTAGACATGGCATGAAGATCTTATTCATAAGATTCATGAATATTGTTGGGGCATTGGTTAATCCGAAAGGTACTACTAGGTATTCATGATGTTCGTACCTCGAGACAAAGGCTGTTTTCGGAACGTCTTCCTTCTTGATCTTTATCTGAGGATAACCAGATCTTAGATCAATTTTGGAAAAGACTCCCGCGCCTCTAACTTGATCAAATAGATCTTGTATTCTAGGAAGTGGGTACTTGTTCTTGATAGTAACATTATTCAGATTCCTGTAGTCTCCGCACATCCTTCTGCCTCCATCTCTTTTATCCACGAAGATAACAGGTGATCCCCATGGTGAGATACTCTCCTGTATGAATCCTTTCTGTTCCAACTCATCCAATTGCTCCTTGAGTTCTTTCAACTCCTTAGGCCCCATCTTGTATGGTGCTTTAGCAATCGGAGCTGTTCCTGGAATTAGGTCGATAGTAAACTCTATCTCCCTATCTGGTGGCATTCCAGGTAATTCCTTAGGAAAAAACATCCTGGAATTCATTCACTACAGGTATATCCTACAACTTCACTTCCTTCATGCTATTCAACTGTAGCTCTACTTCAATCTGTGTATGCTTATCTCCCTGGTAAATCATTCTACTTCCATCGGGGCTTTTCAAAGACACTGTCTTGTTCACACAGTCGATCAATGCTCCATTTGCCTCTAACCAGTTCATACCAAGAATGACATCAATGTCCTTCATCGGTAAAATGAACAGGTCTGCGTCAAACGCACATTTATTGATCATAATGACTTGTCCTTGTTTGGTATGGGTTATGATACGTCCAAAACGTATCTACTTTCCCGAACACTTTTGCTATTGTTTTGCCTCTAATTTGTGTATTTTGGATGCAACTAACACGGACTAACGCTGTTTTCGTGCAGAACTGTTCTGGTGTCTCGTTTTTGTGCAGAAATCCAACTTTCAGGAAAATCCTCAGAATTTATGCAGAAGGTCCTATTTTCCCAGAATATTGGCGGAGCCAGAAGGGCGAGCCAGGTGGGGGCCCGAGGGCCCCACACACTAGGCCGGCGCGGCCCAGGAGGGGCCCGCGCAGCCCTAGTGTGTGGCGGCCTCGGTCGGCCCCCGACGCCCTCCTTCGGACTACTTATTGCCTTCGACCTAAAAACGCACGGGAGGAAGTCGAAGTCGCCAGAAACCCTCCAGAAGGCCGCCACATCGCGAAACTCCGTCTCGGGAGCCAGAAGTCTCCGTTCTGGCACTCCGTCGGGACGGGGAATTGGAGGAGATCATCGCCACCATCACCACCGACGCCTCTTCATCAACCAGCCATGTTTTCCCCATCCATGTGTGAGTAATTCCCCTGCTGTAGGCTGAAGGGGATGGTAGGGATTGAATGAGATTGGTCATGTAATAGTATAAGATTGTTAGGGCATAGTGCCTAGTGTCCGTAATTGGTACTTTGATGATATTGTTGCAACTTGTTATGCTTAATGCTTGTCACTAGGGCCCGAGTGCCATGATCTCAGATCTGAACATGTTATTATTTCATCATGATATTCATTGTTTATGGTCTTACCTGCAAGTTGTATACACATGTCGCTGTCCGGAACCAATGGCCCCGAAGTGACAGAAATCGGGACAACCGGAGGGGATGGTAGTGATGTGAGGACCACATGTGTTCACGGAGTGTTAATGCTTTGCTCCGGTACTCTATTAAAAGGGGTACCTTAATATCCAGTAGATTCCCTTGAGGCCTGGCTGCCACCGGCTGGTAGGACAAAAGATGTTGTGCAAGTTTCTCATTGCGAGCACGTACGACTATAATTGGAACACATGCCTATTGATTGCTTTGTACTTAGACACCGTTTTATTATTATCTCGCAAATGCCTCGCTTGATTGTTACATGAGTTTCTCTCATCCATGCAACGCCCGTTATCCGTCCCCGTGCCTACGGTATTTTAATCCTGCTCGTTTACTATAATCACTACCGCTGTCTCTCGTTACTCCGCTGCCATTATTTCACTACTGCTCATCGCTATAAAACTGTTACTACTCGATAAACTCTTGCGAGCAAGTCGGTTTCCAAGTGCAGCTGAATTGACAACTCCGCTCGTTAAGGCTTTCAAGTATTCTTTGTCTCCCCTTGTGTCGAATCAATAAATTGGGTTTTACTACCCGCGAAGACTGCTGCGATCCCCTATACTTGTGGGTTATCAAGACTCGTTTTCTGGCGCCGTTGCCGGGGAGCATAGCTTTATTTGGAAGTTCACTTGGATTGATATTGTTCGCTGAAAATTCTCCATCATGGGTAAAACTCGCGATCCTAAAGTCGCCATATTACCATCCACTACAAGAAAAGGTACAACTCTGAGTACCTCTGCTACTCTTGATTCACCATCTGTGATAAGTCAACTTGTTTCACCGCCACAAGCTTCACTTGCTGGTACTTCTGCCGAATCTGAAAATTCTCATAATATTGATAATGTTTCTGCTGTGCTTGATGATAGTGGTTCATTGGGATCTTTTCTAGATGCTACAATTGCTAGGTCTAGACAAATTGAAAATACTGAAACTCCTAATGCTACTACACTCGTTAATTCACCCGAACTTGATTATTCTAGTGATGATCCCGATGAAGATTATGTGGAGCTTAATGATGATTTTATTACTAGATGCAATGCTACTGCTCGATGCGGGCAAGATTAAAAAGTTTCTCACACAATATACTCGTTAGACATAAGTTATCTCCTCGATCCTAAATTTGCCACATCTCCTATATGCATTAAGGATAAAGATTATGATTTTTCTCTTGATCTATCTCATATAGCTATTGTAGAGAAAGCACCCTTTTGTGGTACTGAAAAAGAAAGTGCTGTAGAACACATGATTGAACTTTCTTCTATGAGTAGTTTGTTTTCTGCTGATGTCAAGATGCGTACTTATTTTGTCGCTAATTTTTTTCCTTTCTCATTAAAGGATGATGCTAAAACTTGGTATAATAATTTGCCTCCTGGTTCTATTAAAAGTCCAACTGATTTGCGTGATGTTTTCTTTCGAATACTTTCCTGCTAGTGCTCAACATGTTGCTTTACAGAAAATTTATAGATTTGACCAGGGAGATGAAGAGAAATTGCCTGAGGCTTGGGCAAGATTTTGTTCTCTTATCGAGCTCGACCTGGACATGATTTAGAAAAGAATGATCTACTTGATATATTTTATAGTGGACTAACCATTGAGTCTAGGGCATATTTGGATAGTTGTGCTGGTTGTGTTTTCGGAAAAGAACTCCGGACGAAGTCGAAGAATTATTGGCTAAAATAGGCCGGAATCATGATGATTGGACTACGCCTGAACCAATTCCAACGCCAATATTGAAGAAGAGGGGTTTAATTAAATTGAATGATGAAGATATGAGGGAAGCCAAGAAGTCTCTCAAGGAGAAAGGTATTAAATCTGAAGATGTGAAGAATCTTCCTCCCATAGAAGATATATGTGAGATAATTCCCCCTTCATCCATGATTGAGGTAAACTCCCTTCGGCCGCTTTACTAGGGAAGATATTCCGTATTCAAAACCTCCTGCGCAATGCTTAGATGAGTTTGATAATTATATTGTTAAGCAAGAAAATTTTAATATGAGAGTAGAGAATCATCTAATGGAAAATTCTCAAGCTATTAGCAATTTGCATGATATTGTGGAGAGAACCTCCAATGATGTTAAGATGCTTGTTAAACATTTTCAAATGGTTCAAACTCAAATTGATCAGCTTACTAAAGTGCAAAATGACTTATTAAAAAATAATTCTAAAGAGAAACATGCTTATGAAGTAACAACTAGAGGTGGTGTCTCTACCCAGGATCCTCTATATCCTGAAGGGCATCCCAAAAGAATTGAACAAGATTCTCAATGCATTGAACCAAGTGCTCCTTCTAAGAAAAAGAAGAAGAAACATAAAAATGTTGTAGAATCCTCCGAACCTCGTTAATGATCCTAATAGTATTTCTATTTCCGATGCTGAAACCGAAAGTGGTAATGAACATGATAATAATAATGGTAATGATAAGAATGATGTTTCGATAAAGAAGAAGTTGAAGATGAACTCGAAAAGCAAGATAAAAATAAAAAGTATACTAAAGAAGATTTTATTGCTAAGAAACATGGTAATGAAAGGGAACCTTGGGTGCAAAAGCAAATGCCTTTTCCTGCTAAGAAACTAAAATCAAAGGAAGAAGAACACTATAATAAATTTTGTGATTGGATGAAACCTTTATTTTTGCAAATCCCTTTGACTCGATGCTATTAAATTGCCTCCTTATTCAAAGTATATGAAAGATATTGTTACTAACAAAAGGAAAATCCCCAATGAGGAAATTTCCACTATGCTTGCTAATTACTCTTTCAATGGCAAAGTTCCAAAGAAGTTGGGCGACCCGTGTATACCTACTATTCCTTGTTCTATTAAGAATAATTATGTTAAAACTGCTCTATGTGACTTGGGAGCCGGTGTTAGTGTTATGGATTTTTCTCTTTATAAGAGACTTTACTTAGATAAGTTGATACCTACTGATATATCTTTGCAAATGGCTGATAAGTCTACTTCTATTCCTGTTGGTATATGTGAGGATGTTCCTGTTCAAGTTACTAATAACTGCTTGATATTAACTGATTTTGTTGTGTTGGAAATGCCCGAAGATGATAATATGTCTATTATTCTTGGGAGACCTTTTCTTAACACCGCAGGGGCTGTTATTGATTGCAATAAAGGAAAGGTTACTTTCAATGTTGATGATAGGGAGCACACCATCTATTTCCCCAAGAGGATTGATAAAGTATGTGGAGTTAATACTATTTCTAATGTGAGAACTATCAAAGTTGGAACTATCGATTGTCCTATATATGAGCCTAAAGAAGGATATTAAAATCTTATGATTGGATCCATATCAATACAATTCAAGGTAACATGATTGATTTGAGGTTTATTTCTTCTTATGCTATGTAAAATTTATTTGGTGGCAAGACTTGATCAACCTTGTTAACAAATACTTTTTATATGCATAGAGGAGGTAAACAACATCTCTTTCTTCCTCCACTTGTTCTACTTGTTGTAGCACTTTTGTTTTGTAAAGTTCCTTAGTTAATTAGAGATTTCAAATTTTTATTTCCTGGCCAGTAATAATAAACTTAATACCCAGAAATGTGCATTTTTCAAAGTTTTCAAAAATTCACAAAAATTATACCGCTGGTCCTATTTTTCGAAAATGCACCTGGAGCACTCGGGGATGACCGGTGGGGCACCCCAGGGTGGCACCCCACGAGCCGGCGCGGCCAGCAAGGGGGGCGCGCCACCCTGGTGTGTGGGTCCCCCTTTGCCCCACTTCATCATCTCTTCCTCCCACGCTCTTCTCTCTCCCGAAAAAACTCGCACCAGGTTCCTCTCACTCGCGTTTTTGCTCAAGAATTCCAGATTTCTCGATCTCTTTGCTTAGCCAAGATTTCTGTCTGAGATTTGGCACATTTGCTCTTCGGTATGTGACTCCTCCGATTATCCAAGTAGAATTTTGTTTGGTGGAGTATATCTTGAATATTTTGCTGCTGTAGGTAACATGTTTAGTGAGCTTGCATGCTTTTTCTAAGTGGTAGAAACTAGTTTTGATGCATGATTAGTACTCTAGCAAGTTCCTATGGTAGTTTCCCTCAATTATATGTCACCAAATCAAATTTTATATTGTTTGTTGAAAAATATCAGAAAATGGAAGGGAGTAGGCACCAACTCAACCAACAAGAATTGGAGGTGCAACCGGTCATGAGAGTTCACCGCGAAGAAGGAGTATATCCCGCTTACTACCCGTGCGTGGATTTTATGAGAAGTGCAGGAATCTTGCAAGATGTTCAAAGTCTAATCTCTCGTGCAGGGTTGGATGATTTTGTTGATGGTGAACCATGTCAATATGCAAAACTGACTATGTCTGTACTGCAGGATTTTAAATTCAATTGGTCGCGATCTAACCCCATGGTTCAGTACAAAATTTATAATAAAACTGTCAACTTGCCATTCAATGATTTTTGTGCAAGCAATCGAGTGCCGCAATGGGGATCATGCGAGAAGATAAGGGGATCGCCGCAAGAGTTCTTGGACCTCTTCAAGATGATTTGTCATGGAAGAAGCTTCTCAGAGGATGGTGGTAAAATCAGTAGCATTCAACTCCCAGCTATTCATTACTTTGCTTATTTCATCACCAAGTGCGTTCTTGCTAGAAAGAATGGAAGTAAGTTATCTATCCAGGATCTAGCCTTTCTAGCTGCTGCATTACAAAGTGATAGGACTTACAACTTGGGTGCTTTGATAGCCAACGGACTTGCTACTAACCGTGAGAAGGGAGGAATTTGTGGAGGTCTCATCGCCTCTCGTTTATTAGCTATGCATGGTGTTGTTGCGGTCAGAAACCCACCGGCGAGCAGCGACGGGCAACACTGTAGAGCCGGGAGGCTCCCAGGACTGCGGCTGGCCCTGGTCCCTCCGAGCGACGGCCCGCAAAGACTCGGCACGCACGTCCGATGCTGATGCAAGGGCGTGCCACCTGACCTATACCTAGTCAGGAAGGTGTTGGATGTGCCTCGCTTAGTTTCCTGCATGGCATACATGTAAACATTAAATACAAGCCTCGATCGGCTCTCAGGTTGTCCTGTGAATCGGCTCAAGGAGCCGATCCACCCATGATGCGTACGAGGTGTACGATCAGATGGTGGTCCTGCTTGATCAAAATAAAGCTAAAACGACCTACTACGATTTAGGGTTTTCACCACATAATCGGAACATCCTACTCGTGATTGAGCCTGGCGGCCACGTACGGTGATCGTAAACCAACCCTAGACAAGGCCTAAAAACCAACACGAAGTTGATCCTCGGAACATCCTGTCTAGGGCTAGCAAACTACACCCTACGCGCCACTGGATCCTTCAACCCGTTTGTAAGGCCTAACCATGCAGATATTAAACTAATCCTTGAAGAACAAGGAGCAATCATAACGGATCGGATCTACTAAATAATGATCAAGCGGGGTGCCGCCCTTACACCTAAGATAGGTGTAAGGACGGCTAGACGTCTAAGGGTTGCACGACAACAGCATACGATACGATGAACAATGCTAACCCTAACACATCTATGATAACTACGTTGCTCGCCATCAAAAAGGCTTCGATACGAGCAACGCATGAACAACGAATAAACGTGTATCGCCTAGATCGCAAGATGCGATCTAGGCAGCATGATGCTTACCCGGAAGAAACCCTCGAGACAAGGGAGTTGGCGATGCGCCTAGATTGGTTTGTGGTGAACGTGATTGTTGTTTATTTCATAAACTCTAGATACATATTTATAGTCCGTAGACTTTCTAACGTGGGAATAATCCCAACCGGGCACGAGCCCAAACTCTATCCAACCGACACGTATCCTACTATGGTACAGATACACGGGCAAACTAGCCCAAACTTTGTATACAATTAAGGCCGATTCAATGTATTTCTTCCATATATATTCTTCAAGCCCATCTCCAATCGCGGCCCACCTCTGATCCGGTCAAATTCTGGTGATAACACATGCCCCCTCGGTTTTGGAAATGACAATTCCAAAATCACTCGCTTTTTCTTCGTCGGGTCATGTCATGGCAGAGCAGAACCGTCGCAGTATCCTTCATCATGATGCCTTGCCTCCTCCACTTCTCCGCGTGACCTGGAAATTTTTTTTTGTTGGGCACCACTTCCTCGGAAACTGATGTGGCATTGAATCTCCACTATATCCCCTTTTATTTAACCGTTCCAAACAGTTCGCTTCTTCATCCCCTTCGCATTAGCACTCCAAAAGCCCTCCTGCGCCACCATGTCTTCTTCCTCCTCTGCCTCATCGGGTCTTTCCATCGAATCCTCCTCCTCCCGCGAGCCGACGGAGGAGGTCCACGCGGCCAACATCCACCGCGCCATCGTAGCCGGGGAGGAGTCCAATCACGACTTCTCCGTCTGGTCTGAGGACGACAATTCCTCGACCGACAGGGAAAGTGGCCTCCGCTTCCTCGCCGACGGGGAAACGGAGGAGGAGAGCGATGACGATCGCTTCTCCTGGGACGACTTCACCTCCTCTGAGGAGGAGGAGGAGGAGGAGGAGGCGGAGGAGGACGACACCTCCTCCGACGAACCGCCGGCCAAGCGCTTCTGCCCCTGGCCGGGGAACCTCAGCGACTTCGACAGCGACGACGACGACGACGGCGATGAGGAGGACGAGGACAATGAGGGTCCCGCCGGCGGCCACTACAGCAGCGACGACGAGCCCGCCGGGAGTAGCGCCGACGGCGGCGGCGACGACGGCGACGACGAGGGCAGCGACGGCCCGTAGATAGGACCCTTAGCATAGGATCGGTAGTAGTAGATGGGGCAATGTATCCCCTTAGTACTTCCTTTTGAGAGCAATCAGCTCTTTATGTAAGAAATCTCGTTTATCAATGAAGAATTTCCCCAATTTGATTTTGCCGATTTCCTTTATGCCAATTTAGCCGATTTCCCCTCATACTGACTTTGCTGATTGTCCACTTAGCCAATTCTCAATGAACCGATGGCAACGCATCGGTCCCTCATAATCCGCCCTTCATCTCTTCGACTACTGAGTGATCGTAAACTTGGTCAATGCTCAATTAGCCGATGTCAACGCATCTATCCTTCATCTTTTCGACCGATGACTTTGAGCTCTGGTGGACAATGTGGAAGACCAATGCCTTCAAGAGAGCCCTAGAACCGCTGCTGAAACGACTTGACGCTGAAGCCGATACTTCGCAGAACGGATATCACCTGCTCGCAAATCTCCTCGGTGATACTTCATAACCCTGCTCTGTTCCTTTGCAGCAACCAGATAGCCCAGAGCCAACTCCCAATCGGTGATGATGGATCCCTCTTTTGCAAAAACTCACCACCTTTGAAGAAGATTGCGAAGCAGGACCAGCCGATGACACTCCAATCGGCTTCTAAAAACAGAGCATCTACCAGGTCAGCTGCCCCCCGAGCCTCAGTCAAGGCGAAAACAGTGATGAGGACACGCAATTTAGACAAATGGACCTGAGCTCGGTCACACCTGAGAAAGCTACCACGCAGAGCCAGCTAGAGCCGATCACCTTTCTTCCGTTGAAAGCCGATATTACAGATGATCACACAGCGGCTTAGAAACAAAACTCCTCTGACACAGAGTTGGAGGTCCTTGTGTCTTGAACACGCAACTGGTAGATCCCATGAAATTTGTGCTAGAGTCGATGGCCGTGCATCGGCTTTGTTCCTTAGCTCTAAAGTCGATGTCCGTGCATCGGCTGTATATCATGAGATTTTTTTTACGGGCCGATTTTTCTATCGGCCCCCAATGTTTCACTGCACATGTTCATCTGATTAGGTGCCCCCCGAGCCGATTCTGCCAGGTATCTGCTGATATCGGCTCTGTATGTGAACGTCGGCTCGGTTAGGACCAGTGTTGACTTCTTCCAACTCATCAGCCGACGTAAACCCATTGCCCATTAGATCGACGTTGAACCTAGGCAGAACGCATGGTGAGGATAATTTTGGCCGATTGCTGGAATCGGCCTCCATGTTGATTGTTCAATGAAGGTTTTGCAATGTTCCTTCATAGATCTTTGGGGCCGATCACATGGATCGGCATCGCCACGTTTGTCCATAGATGTTGCTCTTGTTACACGGTCAGGCCGGTGGATAAAACCAGCCTAACCCCGTCCTTTGTCACGTCGATGCGCTCGCAGTCGTCCAAATTGATGCCCGAGAGTGGCTCTTGGCCTGATGTCTCCCAAACGTTCATGCCAGCCCGTTGAAATCTCGGCTGAATCATCTCGCGTGGACGACTTCTACTTCATCTCCATCCCACTCGTATTAGGCATTGGTGCATCGTGGATGGAATGCAACAGCTTGGCGTGGATCCAATCTCTCCCTAGTAGGACAGCATAGGTGCTCTTGCTTGTCGACAATAAAGAACGTCGTAGGGACGGTTTTCCTTCCTACGGTCGGATCCACGTTCGTAACACCTTGTGCGTCGGATGCTTGGCCGTTGAAATCGCTCGGTGTCACATTGGTCTTGATCAGATCCGAGCTAGAGCGTCCCAACCGACGTAGCATGGAGTATGGCATAATGTTGACTGCCGCTCCGGTGTCCACCATCATCTTGTTGACAGGCTGCCCATTGACGTAGCCTCGCAAGTACAGGGCCTTCAGATGCCTGTAGCTTCTTTCTCGTGGCTTCTCAAAGATAATCGGCCGTGGGCCGCAGTCAAGTTGTGCCACGGGTGCTTCGTCTAATCCTGGAGCACTAAACTCCGTTGGGAGGATGAACACCATGTTTGTGCCAGCCGATGTCTCATCATCGGCTTTCTTTTGTCTGGGGCGCCACTCTTTCCTTTGTGGCCGACCTTCTTCGTCCAGGGTTCGCTGAATTTTAGCGGCCAGATCAGGCCGCGCCTTCCTCAACATGTGCAGGTATAACCTTTCAGCTTCCTCCAAACCACGTAGTCGCTGAACCCTACGCTTTTGGGACCGGCTGAGCCCATCAGGGCACCACCTTGGCCGATGATACTTGTCTTCGTCTTCATCATCGTCCTCTAGTTCCTCGAGATCTTCTACCCGAGAGGACTCAGCGTGCTTGTTCCGAGGCGGGAGAGGCCCTAGACGTTTGAACACGGACACGTTAGCTGCATCCTTCTTCTTTTGTCTACATTCTGGGACAGTTTCCGATTGTAGGCAATCGGCTCATTCCTGAATCCCAGCAGTGTCTGAAGAAGGGGCAGTCCCAGTGCCTATCCACGTCGTCTTGCTCTCTCGACTTTTCCTTGGCGTGGCGCCCATATCTCTCCTCGTCGCGATCATGCCGACGATGTCTCCTCGGCGTCCCTAGCCGGACGATCTCTTTCATCATCGTCGTTGTATCGTCGGCGTTGGTCATATTGACTCACATACTTGTTGAGGAGGTGATCGAGAGAGGTCGCCGATATCTTACGTTCCTCACTTCGCCTCCGTGATGTAGCGCTTGCCATCGTGACGGAGCCGATCGCGTGGAACGGCTTCCTCTCGTGTCCTTGCTATGAGAGCAGCTGCCCTCGTCTTCGTCCTTACCGGAGTGGTGCCCAGTGTCCTACCATGTTGATATTGAACGAGAATCCCGGCCGGCACCCTCCGGGGTAAGTGTACTCCACCATGTTAACGGCGGGGAAGGGGTGTGTGTCGACCTTCATGGCGTACTGGCTGAAAATTAGACGCCCTTGTTCTATCGCCATTTGGACTTGCTGACGCCACACCCTGCAGTCGTTGGTGGCGTGGGTGAACATGTTATGCCACTTGCAGTATGGCTTCCCGTTCAGCTCCTGCGCCGTGGGGATCTTGTGGCCTTCGGGTACCTTTAGCTGTTTCTCCTTAAGCAAGAGGTCGAAAATTTGCTCAGCCTTGGTGACGTCGAAGTCAAACCCTCTTGGAGGACCTTGTGGCTTAACCCACTTGCAGGACACGGGGCTTGCCCCCCGAGTCCATTCAGCTACTACTACCTCTTGATCTCCCGCAGAGCCTTGATCTTCATCTGCCTCAACCAGGACCACCGCACGTTTGAATTTATCCTGGTATACATCTGGGTGGCGCTGTTCATATAATGACAGTTTCTGCCCCATGTGCGCCAGTGAAGGGTAGTGTAATATCCCAGGTAATGGGGTTACAGAAATAGAGGAAACAGATGTGTGCATTGCATTCATGCATAGAAAATCTGGGGAATTTTCGCGCTTTAAAGTAAAACAGTCACAGTAACTGAAGTTCCACTTGACCTTGGTGGAATTGAAGTAGCTCATCAAGTCAAGCGCTATAAACCTCAATGTGACTTTGTTAAAACATTGTTTTGGGTAGAGATGATTTGATCTAAGGGGTGAGATCAAATGGAATTAAAATCAACACAACAACACTAGAATCAATGATCAAATGTTTGATCTCATAAAAGATCATAATATGGAATTCCCTGACATAACATATGAACATACAAATAATGGGAAATCAAGTAACAATAATTGGAGAAACTATTCCTCACTTATCTTCTCCATGTCTTAAACAAATCCATGATCCTACCATGAACCTCATGGTATTCATTCTACTTCATTCTTGGAATCATGACAAGGAGATCAACTCTAGAAATAAATATTCTTCTCTATTCCAAATAGTTAATCACCAAACCTAGAGAGGTGAGAGTTCTATTATAATTATTAGAGAAGCATTAACAAACCTTGGATATACATCCATGTAATCAAACCATCATCTATAAGAGAAAACCTAGGATGTTAATCAAAACAATCCTTAGAGAGAGAACCCATTTCTATTAACCATAGGTATTGGTGACCACATCATTATCTTTGGAGAATCAACTTAAGTTAGCATTATAGTTCTTCCCAAAACAAGAGAGACCATTCATACCAATTCCAGCCTTACTTATTAATGAACCAATGATAATCTTTGAACTAAAGTATTGGGTTGTAAACCATTCCTCTTGGGTAGTAAGATAAATTAATATCACATGGAATAAGATTATATCCATGAATTGATAAGGAAAGGATGAGACTAGTCCAACTAAGCATCTAGGTGGAGCCTTAAACCTTTGCTATCTAATGAGATCTTGTGAACATACCATAAACCCTAGAATAATCCATTCCTATATAAGAGAGCTCAAGATATGGTGTTACACTCAAGTTAGCTGAGGCAACACTTGGACTTGGGAGAAAGAACTATTTATATAACCAGATGATTACATCAACATTGTTGAAGTAAAACCCTAACGGAATATCTCAGGCATTCTCCTGGGATATAAGTTATTGAGGCAACCATAGTAGTCCCACCCAAGAAAATAAATTAGAAATACTATACCTTAGCTAATCATGATAAGACTTGATCTTGAGAGTGAGAAGACCCATTCCCTGAGAAATAACTCAGGAAGCCCAACCTTGAACATCATGAATTGAGTAATGATCATAAACCCTAAGAACTTGAGGTAAAGATATTAAGAACAAGTTGATCATGCCTAACCCATGATCATGCTCTTGAGGTATGTGGGGATAAGTTAAACCCTACCTGGATCAGTAGATCCCATTCCCACATAAAATTATAGGGAGATCACTAGAAATCAAATCTAGGCTTATATCCCAACCTATACTTGTGAATCACTAGGTGATCATAAGTAGAATCCTACCACATCTATATTCCATAGATTAAAGAACCTAAACAAACCTTAGAGTTAAACTCTATGCTTTATATGGTGAGAAACCATATATCCATGTGACCAAAGTTAACTATAAAAAGAACTATAACCAATGTAGTTACTTAAATGATAAATTTAGGTTAATAATAGAAGCCAATTGGTAGAAAATAAAACTAATTCTCAATATCATAGTAACTAGAGGAGTACATAAAATGTTAAGTAAACAACCACCTTATCATGGTTAGGGGAGATAAACCCTAGCACATGCAATATGGTGTCATTTCATCTCTATAACCTAGAATTAAACCCATGTGTGGTTATCAACCACTTATCATTATAATCAAGACCAAACCATGATGAGAAGTAATATCTACTTCAGGCATTTCAAGGTGTATTAAAAATATAATACTAGTGTTAACCTTGAAATAAGGTTATAATGAACCTTACAAGACCCTAATAAAGTAGTGCTTACATAAACTTATGTGCAAGTGGACAACACCCCCAAATAAGAAACCAAGACCTCATGATAATCTTTAAAATGCTTTGGAAGGCAATTCTCCACTTTAAATGATTCAAAAAGGAAATATTGCAAGGAAGAAAAGGAATTGCAAAGAAACACACAAACTCATGACTAATTGAAATTTCAATAAAGCTCACATATATTTAATAAATGTTCAGAATAACAAAACAATGTAGTGATTTTTGTTATTAAGTCCTAAATTGAAATATAAAGAAACATCTGCAAAGTAGGATTGAATTCAAATTTGAATTCAACAAATGGAATTAAAAACAGAAAATACAAAACAGAAAATGGAAAAAAAAGAGAGAAAACCTTACCTGGCCGCCACAGCCCACCAGCAGCCCAGCTGCCGAGCCCAGGACTGGCCCAGGCCACAGCCCAGGAGCGACCCAACATAACAAGTCACAGGAGGGGGCCTCGTCTTCTTCCTCCTGCGCATGAACGCCACGGCGAAGACGTGACCGAGTTCGCCGGCCACCTCCTCGTCGAGGATATGGACGCCCGGACGCCAGAGACCAAGCCAAAGCTGACCGTAATCTCCGTCGCGTCCACCTTATCCGGCATTGCTAAGATTCGTGCCCAAAATGAGCAGCAACCTAGCCGAGCATCCCGGCCAGTCGCCGCCGTCGTATCACCATCTCAACGAACGCTGAGAACTATAAATAGGCCAGGATGATCCTCGTGAACTCGCTGTTCTGCGAAGCCACTCCATCCTTCCCCAAACTCTCTCAATCTCTCACAATTCCCGCTATCGGCCGCCGGAGTCGAGCAAGAAACCGACGATCGGAGCCATCCCGGAGCCCGGACCTTGGTCGAGGAGGTGCGCCTCGACATCCTCTCTACTCTGGCCAAGCTACGCATCCGGGGAACCTCCGAATCGAGCCAATTTTGAAGTTTCCCCTTCACAGTAGCTCGTCGGAATCGGCGATTGTGTGGTCTCTGATACGTCTCCAACGTATCGATAATTTCTTGTGTTCCATGCCACATTATTGATGTTATCTACATGTTATATGCACACTTTATGTCATATTCGTGCATTTTCTGGAACTAACCTATTAACAAGATGCCGAAGTGCCAGTTCCCGTTTTCTCGCTGTTTTTGGTTTCAGAAATCCTAGTAACGAAATATTCTCGGAATCGGACGAAATCAACGCCAAAGTTCCTATTTTCATCGGAAGCATCCAGAACACCCGGGAAGGACCAGAGGGGGGCCACAAGGCCACCAAACCCTAGGCTGGCGCGGCCAGAGGGGGGGCCGCGCCGCCCTATGGTGTGGCCCCCCTGTCAGCCCTCCTGCGCCGCCGCTTCGCCTATATAAAGCCCCTGGATCAGAAAACCCGATACCAATTGACGGAACTCCGAAAAGTTACCGTGGCGCCGCCGCCATCGCGAAACTCCAATTCGGGGGACAGAACTCGTTCCGGCACCCTGCCGGAGCGGGGAAGTGCCCCGGAAGGCTTCTCCATCGACACCGCTGCCATCTCCATCAACACCGCTGCCATCTCCACCGCCATCTTCATCACCGCTGCTGCTCCCATGAGGAGGGAGTAGTTCTCCATCGAGGCTCGGGGCTGTACCGGTAGCTATGTGGTTCATCTCTCTTCCATGTACTTCAATACAATGATCTCTTGTAGATTATGAAGTTAACTATTGCTATGATAATATTGATGTGATCTATTCCTCCTACATATGCATGAAGGTGACAAGTGTGCATGCTATGCTAGTACTTGGTTTAGTAGCGTTGATCTATCTTACACTAAAGGTTACTTAAACATGAGCATTATTGTGGAGCTTGTTAACTCCGGCATTGAGGGTTCGTGTAATCCTACGCAATGTGTTCATCATCCAACAAAAGTGTAGAGTATGCATTTATCTCGTTCCGTTATGTGATCGATGTTGAGAGTGTCCACTAGTGAAAGTCTATTCCCTAGGCCTTGTTCCTAAATACCGCTGAGTTACTACTCGCTTGTTTACTACTCGCTGCGTTACTACTATCGCGTTACTATCGCTTGTTTACTCGTTTTACTCGCGTTACTACTGCTGCAATACCACCACCATCAACTACACGCCAAGCACTTTTCTCGGCACCGTTGCTACTGCTCATACTTATTTATACCACCTGTATTTCACTATCTCTTCGCCGAACTAGTGCACCTATTTGGTGTGTTGGGGACACAAGAGACTTCTTGCTTTGTGGTTGCAGTGGTTGCATGAGAGGGATATCTTTGACCTCTTCCTCCCCGAGTTCGATAAACCTTGGGTATCCACTTAAGGGAAACTTGCCGCTGTTCTACAAACCTCTCGCACTTGGAGGCCCAACACCGTCTACAGGAAAGGAGGGGGAACGTAGACATCAAGCACTTTTCTGGCGCCGTTGCCGGGGAGGAAAGGTAAAAAGGCTCTCATACTACGGTCTCAGGTAAAGTATTTTTTTCTGGCGCCGTTGTGTGTGTGCTCAAAGCTATTTCCTTTAGATCCTGCAATTGCATCTTGTTGTTTCTTGTTTACACTAGTTTGGCATAATGGACAACAATGAGCTTCTTGTTCTATTTCCTGATTTAAAACATGGATTGTTTGATGCAAAAATTAAAAAACCTATGAAATCTTATTTGCATGCTGGTAGTAATATTAGTATGAACGCTTTGAACACCAATGTTGCTAATGATATAGAAAGTTCTAAGCTTGGGGAAACTGGTTTTCATGATATTTTTAGTCCCCCAAGCATTGAGGAGAAAATTTTCTTTGATGATACTTTGCCTCCTATTTATGATGATTATAATGATAGTGGTCTTTTGGTGCCACCTACTATGGAGAGTGAATTTGATTATGATTACAATATGCCTCCTACACTTGATGAGAATAATAATGATAGCTACTTTGTTGAATTTGCTCCCACTACAACTAATAAAACTGATTATGCTTATGTTGGGAGTAGTAATAATTTTGTGCATGAGACTCATGATAAGAATGTTTCATTTGATAGTTATATTGTTGAGTTTTCTCATGTTGCTACTGAAAGTTATTATGAGAGGGGAAAATATGGTTGTAGAAATCTTCATGTTACTAAAACACCTCTCTATGTGCTGAAATTTTTGAAGCTACACTTGTTTTATCTTCCTATGCTTGTTACTTTGCTCTTCATGAACTTGTTTATTTACAAGATTCCTATGCATAGGAAGCATGTTAGACTTAAATGTGTTTTGAATTTGCCTCTTGATGCTCTCTTTTGCTTCAAATACTATTTCTTGCGAGTGCATCATTAAAACTGCTGAGCCCATCTTAATGGCTAAAAAGAAAGAACTTCTTGGGAGATAACCCATGTGTTATTTTGCTACAGTACTTTGTTTTATATTTGTGTCTTGGAAGTTGTTTACTACTGTAGCAACCTCTCCTTATCTTAGTTTTGTGTTTTGTTGTGCCAAGTAAAGTCTTTGATAGTAAAGTAAGTACTAGATTTGGATTACTGCGCAGAAACAGATTTCTTTGCTGTCACGAATCTGGGTAAAATTCTCTGTAGGTAACTCAGAAAATTATGCCAATTTACGTGAGTGATCCTCAGATATGTACGCAACTTTCATTCAATTTGAGAATTTTCGTTTGAGCAGGTCTGGTGGCCTAATAAAATCCATCTTTACGGACTGTTCTGTTTTGACAGATTCTGCCTTTTATTTCGCATTGCCTCTTTTGCTATGTTGGATGAATTTCTTTGATCCATTAATGTCCAGTAGCTTTATGCAATGTCCAGAAGTGTTAAGAATGATTGTGTCACCTCTGAATATGTCAATTTATATTGTGCACTAACCCTCTAATGAGTTGTTTCGAGTTTGGTGTGGAGGAAGTTTTCAAGGATCAAGAGAGGAGGATGATATACTATGATCAAGGAGAGTGAAAGCTCTAAGCTTGGGGATGCACCCGGTGGTTCATCCCTGCATATATCAAGAAGACTCAAGCGTCTAAGCTTGGGGATGCCCAAGGCATCCCCTTCTTCATCGATAAATTATCGGGTTCCTTCTCTTGAAACTATATTTTTATTCGGTCACATCTTATGTGCTTTTTCTTGGAGCGTCCGTTTGTTTGCTTTTGTTTTTGTTTTTGTTTGAATAAATTGGATTACATCATGCTTGTGTGGGAGAGAGACACGCTCCGCTGGTTCATATGAACACATGTGTTCTTAGCTCATAATATTCATGGCGAAGTTTCCTCTTCGTTAAATTGTTATATGGTTGGAATTGGAAAATGATACATGTAGTAATGGCTATAATGTCAGGGGTAATGTGATACTTGGCAATTGTTGTGCTCATGTTTAAGCTCTTGCATCATATACTTTGCACCTATTAGTGAAGAAATACATAGAGCATGCTAAAATTTGGTTTGCATAATTGGTCTCTCTAAGGTCTAGATAATTTCTAGTAAGGTGTTTGAACAACAAGGAAGACGATGTATAGTCTTATAATACTTGTAATATGTCTTTTATGTGAGTTTTGCTTTACTAGTTCATCCTTGTGTTTGCCTCAAACAACCTTGCTAGCCTAAACCTTGTATCGAGAGGGAATACTTCTCATGCATCCAAATACTTGAGCCAACACTATGCCATTTGTGTCCACCATACCTACCTACTACATGGTATTTCTCCGCCATTCCAAAGTAAATTGCTTGAGTGCTACCTTTAAACAATTCAAAATTTATTACCTCTTATTTGTGTCAATGTTTTATAGCTCATGAGGAAGTATGTGGTGTTTATCTTTCAATCTTGTTGGGCAACTTTCACCAATGGACTAGTGGCTTCATCCGCTTATCCAATAATTTTGCAAGAAGAGCTGGCAATGGGATTCCCAGTCCCAAATTAACAAACTAAAAATAGACACTCCTCCATGGTATGTGATTGTTGGACGGCACCCGAAGGATTCGGTTAGCCATGGCTTGTGTAAGCAAAGGTTGGGAGGAGTGTCATCATAATAAAACTAAAATAAAAAGGTACTCCTTCATGGTATGAGATTGTTGGCGTGCACCCGAGGATTCGGTTAGCCATGGTTTGTGAAAGAAAGGTTGGAAGGAGTGCCATCCAAAAATAAAATAAAATGGGAGCCGCTCTTTGAAGGTTTGTCCGGCAAGGGGGTTAGAGTACCCGCTACCATTCGTTGACAACAACAAACACCTCTCAAAACTTTACTTTTATGCTCTCTTTATGTTTTCAAAATCAAAGCTCTAGCACAAATATAGCAATCGATGCTTTCCTCTTTGAAGGACCATTCTTTTACTTTTATTGTTGAGTCAGTTTCACCTATTTCTCTCCACCTCAAGAAGCAAACACTTGTGTGAACTGTGCATTGATTCTTACATATTTGCATATTGCATTTGTTATATTGCTTTGCATTGACAATTATCCATGAGATATACATGTTACAAGTTGAAAGCAACCGCTGAAACTTAATCTTCTTTTGTGTTGCTTCAATGCTTTTACTTTGAATTATTGCTTTATGAGTTAACTCTTATGCAAGGCTTATTGATGCTTGTCTTGAAGTGCTATTCATGAAAAGTCTTTGCTTTATGATTCAGTTGTTTACCCATGTCATATACATTGTTTTGATCGCTGCATTCACTACATATGCTGTACAAATAGTATGATCAAGGTTATGATGGCATGTCACTCCGGAAATTATCTTTGTTATCGTTTTACCTCGCTCGGGACGAGCGAACTAAGCTTGGGGATGCCGATACGTCTCCAACGTATCGATAATTTCTTGTGTTCCATGCCACATTATTGATGTTATCTACATGTTATATGCACACTTTATGTCATATTCGTGCATTTTCCGGAACTAACCTATTAACAAGATGCCGAAGTGCCGGTTCTCGTTTTCTGCTGTTTTTGGTTTCGAAATCCTAGTAACGAAATATTCTCGGAATCGGACGAAATCAACGCCAAAGTTCCTATTTTCATCGGAAGCATCCGAACACCCGGGAAGGACCGGAGGGGGCCACGGGGCCACCAAACCCTAGGCTGGCGCGGCCGAGAGGGGCCGCGCCGCCCTATGGTGTGGCCCCCCGTCGGCCCTCTCGCGCCGCCTCTTCGCCTATATAAAGCCCCCGGATCAGAAAACCCGATACCAATTGACGGAACTCCGGAAAAGTTACCGTGGCGCCGCCGCCATCGCGAAACTCCAATTCGGGGGACGGAACTCGTTCCGGCACCCTGCCGGAGCGGGGAAGTGCCCCCGGAAGGCTTCTCCATCGACACCGCTGCCATCTCCATCAACACCGCTGCCATCTCCACCGCCATCTTCATCACCGCTGCTGCTCCCATGAGGAGGGAGTAGTTCTCCATCGAGGCTCGGGGCTGTACCGGTAGCTATGTGGTTCATCTCTCTTCCATGTACTTCAATACAATGATCTCTTGTAGATTATGAAGTTAACTATTGCTATGATAATATTGATGTGATCTATTCCTCCTACATATGCATGAAGGTGACAGTGTGCATGCTATGCTAGTACTTGGTTTAGTAGCGTTGATCTATCTTACACTAAAGGTTACTTAAACATGAGCATTATTGTGGAGCTTGTTAACTCCGGCATTGAGGGTTCGTGTAATCCTACGCAATGTGTTCATCATCCAACAAAAGTGTAGAGTATGCATTTATCCGTTCTGTTATGTGATCGATGTTGAGAGTGTCCACTAGTGAAAGTCTATTCCCTAGGCCTTGTTCCTAAATACTGCTGAGTTACTACTGCTTGTTTACTACTCGCTGCGTTACTACTACTGCGTTACTATCGCTTGTTTATCGTTTCTATCGCGTTACTACTCGCTGCAATACCACCACCATCAACTACACGCCAAGCACTTTTCCGGCACCGTTGCTACTCGCTCATACTTATTTATACCACCTGTATTTCACTATCTCTTCGCCGAACTAGTGCACCTATTTGGTGTGTTGGGGACACAAGAGACTTCTTGCTTTGTGGTTGCGGGGTTGCATGAGAGGGATATCTTTGACCTCTTCCTCCCTGAGTTCGATAAACCTTGGGTATCCACTTAAGGGAAACTTGCTGCTGTTCTACAAACCTCTGCACTTGGAGGCCCAACACTGTCTACAGGAAAGGAGGGGGAACGTAGACATCAGTCTCCTCCGTCAATAATCCTCCCCGTCGAGCCTACTGCCAGCCTCAAGGTGAGATTGCGATCATTTAGAGCTTAATCCCGCCTCTTTTAGACCCTGTAGCCCATAGTCGATCGATGGCCGGAGCCCGCCGCCGCGGTGGTGATCTCCGGCGATGTTCCGGTGACCTTCCGTGAAAAGTAAGACCACCACCGTAACCGGTGAATCGAGGGGGTCCGAATAGTACTAGTCGCGCATGCTGGGGTGCCGTAAATCGACGGCGCCGCCGTGCGCTGACTCGCCGGCGTTTAACCGCCGGTGGAGTCAAACACCCTGGTCAAACTTGACCAGTCACCGCTTGCGTGGCAGCCTGCGTGGCACCGGCCCCACCGGTCGGTGTCCGGCGCTAGGGTCTGCCACGGTACAAAACGTTTCGATAAATATTTAAAATTGCAGAAATTTGCTGAATCTTTACAAGAATTTATAAAATTCAATTTAACTCAGAAAAATACAAATGAGATATCAAAATGTTCCTAAAAATAAAATCTATCCAATAAAAATATAATATGAAATTTTTATTTTTAATAAAAATTAAATTATTTAATACTTGTTAATTAAGCCTTTTCCTTTAATTCTAAATACAATTAAAATTTCAGAAATTAGGAAAACTACATAAAATAAATAAAAACCAGTAAGAAAATAAGGAAAACATTAAAATTAATTTTCCTTTACCATAAACTGATTAAATCCTTATTAGGAGGATTTTAAACCCTAATTAATAATTATCTTAATTATTAATCCATTACAAAAATAATAAAAAGCCAAATTCAATATTATTTTTATTTCTAAGTTATTAATAACTTCAACTTTATAATGAAGTTATTAATCCAATAATTATAGGGTAATTAGGAAACCCTAGTTCCATTATAACTAAAGTGATAACCTCATCATTTCATGTGACTCCTAAAAACCTAAATTAATTAGGAACCCTAGTTCCATTATTACATGTGAACCCTAATTGCTTCTAACCTAAACCCAAGGTTAGAACAGGTGATCATGGTACTTTAATTCAAATCATAGAGCCACCTTTAGCAACTAAAAGACATACCTATGTCCACATAAAATGTAGAACCCTATCACTAGCCAATTAGTGTTCCATGTATGCATATCACTAAACCCAGTTGATCAAGTAGGATCAACCAAGTTTAAACCCTAGCTTCTACTGTCAAAACCATCACCCTTATTCATCCATGTTTAGCATCACACCATTGTGATGAACCCAAATAGCATCTAGGTCCAATATTTATCATTACATAACCATAGGCCACTACACCCTACAAGTACTTCATAATTATGAACCATCCTAATTAGGAGCCAATAATTCTTTACTTAGGAAATGAAATAACAAACCTAAACAACCTCAACCTAATTGATATACATCTTATTATTTAAGAAGTATGTTCTTCAAAAGTTATTCTTTTGAAGAAAATAGGGAATCATCACCAACCACCGCTTATAAGGACCGATAAACCCTAGCCAACTATCACTAGCAAAATAAACCAACCTTGACGACAACTATGTATAATGATTTGCTTAGGATATCTAGGCTTATCTTAACCTTACAAGCCTTGGGTGTTGATGAATCCAACTTTGTTGGGATTCACCTAATATTTACTCCAGCAACTCCCTGAAACCATAGTCAACCATAGAAACCCAACCTAATTACCATACTTGTTCTTTATCTAAGAACATGTTCTTCAAAGGTTATTCTTTTGAAGTATATGATAATTAATCATTAACCATGCCATATAGTACTAAAACTGACAACTGTTCTTTACCTATTAACACTATGCCAATTATCATTCCTTGTATGCTCAATTGATTATTATGTTGTATTATCTACCTGTTTATAATACCAAGTAATCACACCTGAATAAGAACTTTGTACGTGAATAACTTTAAAAGTACAACACACCCTGAGCTAATCATTACAACTCACTGATCTTAAATCATCGGGGTTAGGTCACGCTAAGAGCGATTGCATCTCATTCTTATGCATTATTGCATCCTTGCCAACCTTTCAAACATCGTCCTTACCGGACGATGATGCTATTTCAGAATTTGGAGTTATTGCGTATCGAAGACCTTGCCTGCATAATCTTGCAGTCAAGAAAGGCAAGTTCATCGCTTGCTCATGTCATTTGAGTATTTTTATCAAATTACTTGCTAAGTATTATGGTTATCACTATTGCACAAAAATCAAAACCACTACTTTCATAACTATGAATATGACTATGTGGTGGGCAATGGAACCATGGATTGTGTTGATATGGTGGAGGTTCCATTGCACGGGTTTATATCCATCTAGGATTAAACAACAAATGTCGCCAGTGATTCTTGTGCCGTAATACCCGTGTTAACCATAAGATCCGGAGTGGGACGGAGTAGTCAAAAGTGTTTCCACCTCTCGTTCATCAACGGATGCGCTTTACCGTAGACACTTGTATCCGTCGGCGGCAAGCGGTAGGTCGGGAAGCCTTAAGTCCCCACGGCATAGTCCGTAGACACTTGTCGTTCGAAGAACAAGCGGTAGGTTGGGGAAGCCTTAAGTCCCCACAGTATTGCGGTCTATGATGGGTTGCGGCCACCGGCGTAGGAGTGTATGGTAGAGCCCAAGACTCGTTGTCGTGGTCGGGGTCCACCCCGAAATACGGGAATAATGGGACCGACGTGGACCCAGGGTCGGCGCATGCAACAAAGGGTGGGTGTTCGAGGTAGCGGAGGAACATGATTGGCTAGACCTTATACCGGGCCTCACACCATAGGAAGTGTGGACGGGGAATATGCCCGGTTGGCACCAAGGTTAAGATCTCTAATGGGTAAAGCAACACACCTCTGCAGAGTGTAAAGAATCGTGACCTGTCACTCCTCGTTTCGGGATAAGGAACTGCGAACGCGCCGGAAAGGAGCTCCATGAAGTTCTAGTAAACCGGTGAAGGCTGACGGACATAGTTCTTCCGAATAAAAGCAACCTCTTGAAGAAATGATTATGAAAACCTGCATTGGTATTAGACTTTCCGGTCTAATGTCGTAGCTAGTGCATTAAACACCTCTTTCCTATAATGAACTTGTTGAGTACGCTCGTACTCATCCCACTCTTAAATCCCTCGCTTAGGTATGGAGGCATCGAAGGAGGATCTACAGTGCAACTCAAAGGCCGAGGAGTCAACAACTACTTCAAGAGACAGGACCCCGTCAGTGGAGTCAGATATCACATCTAACGAGGAGAAAAACATAATTTAGCCATAGAAGGGAACTAGCTTCCTAAAACCTAGCTCCTATTTAGCTAGAATCTATTCATAGCCCTATAGCTAGTCAAATACTCTACAAATAGAGTTCGTGATAGAATTAGACAACGAGTCGTTCTTCTGGAGTTCATTTGCAGATTTACCTCATTGTAAAGTAGGAGGTCGTGCTGATCTTATGTAATAGAGTCAATGTTGTAATTCTATAGACATGCCTTGGACCCGCATATGTTTCGTTGTACCACTCGAGCGATATAATACTAGTGGAACGGTGTTTCATTGGTGTTATATCGGACTTGCATACTACACCATGCGGTGGTATGCCGGGTCACCACGATTGGTATCGAGCAAATGCTTTGACCTTAGGATTAAAACCCTTTAAAGGAGACCTATAGGATTGGTAGTGTCTATAGGAAGTTGTCTTAGCCAAACCAAATAATCTTATGACTTGAGATGGATATTCACTTGAGAATAATCCTGACACACTTGAGTCAATATTTCTTACCTAGCTTACCAAGATAAAGTAAAGCTAGATAATCCCAAGTATATAGTACACAACTAAGTCCTTAAAAACAATAGATGAGTAGATCACAGTTGGTATACAATACATGGTAGTCCAAAGAGAGGATACAACCATAAGGAAGATATCCTATTGGAAAATGTGTACCAACATATGTTATGATGAAGTAAGAGTTATCAGACCTGTAATAGGAGTAAATCAAGTGATGAAGATAGTTAAGAAATCCTAATAAAAGATGTAGACCAAGTTAAGTAATGAGTAATTAAAATTATCTAGACATGTGAAACAATTGATAGTAAGTGATAACTCTGAGTTATGTGAGGTAGTATAGACCATGATGCGTCAATCATAGGAGGTAAGGAAGAGAGATAGGAATAAAATATGTCTACATACATGGTAGGGATAGTAATCATATAAGATTCACCTGAGAATCATTATGTGATGGAATAGAACATCATAAACAGTTAGGAGGAGAATAATAAGAAGCCAGTTGTTCAACAATAGTGCAAGAATTGTGTTCCAAAACCATGGGAAATGTGCCAAGCACATCATGACCATAGGTTTATGGTAGAAACACTTGAAAGTATAGGAGCTATATTCCAATAGCTATGTGTTTAGAGTAGCCAGGTTAGAACTAATTGTATCATAGGAAGTAGTCCTCAATAGCACGTATATGTGGTATACTATTATGATTAGTACTTCCAAAGAAAATTAGGTTAACCTTAATCATCCCAAACCACTTTGTTTCAAGTTTATCTCATTGCAAATGTGCAATTAAGGTAAATGTTGAGACAAATAGTAGAATCCCATATACCCGTGTTAAGCATCACGATATAAACCTATCTTATGTGGTGTTATATACTACACATCTCAGCCTGATGTTTAGAGATGTCTTACTCAACTATTATATTCAGGCTTATGATGGTGTGTATTATTAGCACAAAGCTGAATCTTCTTGGATTTTATTGGATTTTCATTGTTTGACTAGATCCATACATGAAGTTTGACTTTGGTATGCAAATGCATGTTGCAATATCAAGTCCTTACTTGGTGCTAGAGATCTAGAGGGTAATGGTAAACGTGTGAGGAAGTGACGAATTCTAAAGATTCCGAAGATAAGATGAAGGTTCATCAGAAGAAATGAGTAAAGTTGTGGGAAGCAACCACAAAACTCTGAAGGAAGTATCAATCAAAACTCATGCTTTACCTCAACAGAGGAGTACTTTAGTACATGAGAAGCATGAAGATAAGAAATATGGTGATTATGGTGAAGCTGAAGCAGATCCATAGTCAACATAGAAGAGGGAATGCATGGGAAATCACTTCGAATACTATATTTATAGTATCAGCTAGTGGTTTTCTTGCAAAATAAACCCTGAATGAAGGAAGATGATATCTGAAACCATAGCAGATATAAGAAGACCATAGTTGATATCAGAAGACCACAATTGGTATAATTTCAATACTGCGAGATAAAGTAGAAGATGTCTCATCCAGTTGATCAGAACCTATAATAGAATCCATTTTTTAGATATCAAATAGCCACAGTTGGTATAATAACCACGGCTGGTATCAGTTGGTATTACAAATAGTCCACGATTTAATTATTTGTATCAAAAGTTGGTGAACAAATAAAACTCTTGTCAGCCAAATAGTTAGATCTATAAACATGTAGTCAAAGGATTCACATTGGATGTCCACAATTGAGTGGATACACCACAAACATTCTTCACGAGACCTTAGAAGAAGTAAAACCCATAAGTTAGAACCAGACCAATATTCCAACCATAAGTCCATTAGTTGGAAGAAAAGGAATTGAAGACCATAAGAAAACTCTAAGGGGTAGAGTAAAGATTGAGTTGGATATACAATAACTCAATACTTTGAGCATAATAGAAGAAGAAGGTCTGAACTGAGAGGAAGTTCGATCTTATTTTCATAAGATTGTTGAACAATACCTTCGAAGGAGGTCGGACTGGAAGCCGAGGTTCATACCTCGAGGACGTAAGAAGTGGATTATAACTTGAGCAAGTGAGTAATATCTACTCAGAAGTACTTAAGCTCAAGTAAGTCAAAGATAAAGAAATTGGACGAAGGAAATATCAGAGACCAAATACAGCTTAAGGAAGTCAAAGACTACAGGGATTTGACCATAGCAGAACCAGAGACAACATAAAAGATTCCTTTCATGGACCCTAAATGAATCTAAAGAGTCATTGGTATCAATTATAAACCATGATTGGATGGACTAAATGAGTCTAATCCATTCCTAGGAAAATAAACCATCACAACCATTTCCATGGTAAGTGCCTTACCAAGTACCGTTACTGCAGTTTTGGTAGTAAGGGAAAACAAAGACCTATTTTTATCAAATAGGAGAATGTTATCTGATTAGTCCTCAATTAAGACTGTCAGGACAAGAAGAAGTCCTAATCATTGAATCTTCAATGAGAAAGGAAACAAGCTTATAGAGTTGGAAGAGATCAATGAATCAAAGTAAGAACCATGGTTCGGAGACAAACCCTAATGGATTCCAGGAAGAATCTGGACAAGAGATATATTCAATTATATCCAGTGAGATCACTATGGAGTTCGAGAAAAGTTTAAGTCTGTATAAGTCAGAACCACACTCCGAAACGTGAGAGATATCAAACTTCGAGGACGAAGTTTAGTTTAAGGGGTAGAGACTGTAATATCCCAGGTAATGGGGTTACAGAAATAGAGGAAACAGATGTGTGCATTGCATTCATGCATAGAAAATCTGGGAATTTTCGCGCTTTAAAGTAAAACAATCACAATGAATCGAAGTTCCACTTGACCTTGGTGGAATTGAAGTAGCTCATCAAGTCAAGCGCTATAAACCTCAATGTGACTTTGTTAAAACATTGTTTTGGGTAGAGATGATTTGATCTAAGGGGTGAGATCAAATGGAATTAAAATCAACACAACAACACTAGAATCAATGATCAAATGTTTGATCTCATAAAATATCATAATATGGAATTCCCTGACATAACATATGAACATACAAATAATGGGAAATCAAGTAACAATAATTGGAGAAACTATTCCTCACTTATCTTCTCCATGTCTTAAACAAATCCATGATCCTACCATGAACCTCATGGTATTCATTCTACTTCATTCTTGGAATCATGACAAGGAGATCAACTCTAGAAATAAATATTCTTCTCTATTCCAAATAGTTAATCACCAAACCTAGAGAGGTGAGAGTTCTATTATAATTATTAGAGAAGCATTAACAAACCTTGGATATACATCCATGTAATCAAACCATCATCTATAAGAGAAAACCTAGGATGTTAATCAAAACAATCCTTAGAGAGAGAACCCATTTCTATTAACCATAGGTATTGGTGACCACATCATTATCTTTGGAGAATCAACTTAAGTTAGCATTATAGTTCTTCCCAAAACAAGAGAGACCATTCATACCAATTCCAGCCTTACTTATTAATGAACCAATGATAATCTTTGAACTAAAGTATTGGGTTGTAAACCATTCCTCTTGGGTAGTAAGATAAATTAATATCACATGGAATAAGATTATATCCATGAATTGATAAGGAAAGGATGAGACTAGTCCAACTAAGCATCTAGGTGGAGCCTTAAACCTTTGCTATCTAATGAGATCTTGTGAACATACCATAAACCCTAGAATAATCCATTCCTATATAAGAGAGCTCAAGATATGGTGTTACACTCAAGTTAGCTGAGGCAACACTTGGACTTGGGAGAAAGAACTATTTATATAACCAGATGATTACATCAACATTGTTGAAGTAAAACCCTAACAGAATATCTCAGGCATTCTCCTGGGATATAAGTTATTGAGGCAACCATAGTAGTCCCACCCAAGAAAATAAATTAGAAATACTATACCTTAGCTAATCATGATAAGACTTGATCTTGAGAGTGAGAAGACCCATTCCCTGAGAAATAACTCAGGAAGCCCAACCTTGAACATCATGAATTGAGTAATGATCATAAACCCTAAGAACTTGAGGTAAAGATATTAAGAACAAGTTGATCATGCCTAACCCATGATCATGCTCTTGAGGTATGTGGGGATAAGTTAAACCCTACCTGGATCAGTAGATCCCATTCCCACATAAAATTATAGGGAGATCACTAGAAATCAAATCTAGGCTTATATCCCAACCTATACTTGTGAATCACTAGGTGATCATAAGTAGAATCCTACCACATCTATATTCCATAGATTAAAGAACCTAAACAAACCTTAGAGTTAAACTCTATGCTTTATATGGTGAGAAACCATATATCCATGTGACCAAAGTTAACTATAAAAAGAACTATAACCAATGTAGTTACTTAAATGATAAATTTAGGTTAATAATAGAAGCCAATTGGTAGAAAATAAAACTAATTCTCAATATCATAGTAACTAGAGGAGTACATAAAATGTTAAGTAAACAACCACCTTATCATGGTTAGGGGAGATAAACCCTAGCACATGCAATATGGTGTCATTTCATCTCTATAACCTAGAATTAAACCCATGTGTGGTTATCAACCACTTATCATTATAATCAAGACCAAACCATGATGAGAAGTAATATCTACTTCAGGCATTTCAAGGTGTATTAAAAATATAATACTAGTGTTAACCTTGAAATAAGGTTATAATGAACCTTACAAGACCCTAATAAAGTAGTGCTTACATAAACTTATGTGCAAGTGGACAACACCCCCAAATAAGAAACCAAGACCTCATGATAATCTTTAAAATGCTTTGGAAGGCAATTCTCCACTTTAAATGATTCAAAAAGGAAATATTGCAAGGAAGAAAAGGAATTGCAAAGAAACACACAAACTCATGACTAATTGAAATTTCAATAAAGCTCACATATATTTAATAAATGTTCAGAATAACAAAACAATGTAGTGATTTTTGTTATTAAGTCCTAAATTGAAATATAAAGAAACATCTCGCAAAGTACGATTGAATTCAAATTTGAATTCAACAAATGGAATTAAAAACAGAAAATACAAAACAGAAAATGGAAAAAAAAGAGAGAAAACCTTACCGGCCGCCACAGTCCACCAGCAGCCCAGCTGCCGAGCCCAGGACTGGCCCAGGCCACAGCCCAGGAGCGACCCAACATAACAAGTCACAGGAGGGGGCCTCGTCTTCTTCCTCCTGCGCATGAACGCCACGGCGAAGACGTGACCGAGTTCGCCGGCCACCTCCTCGTCGAGGATATGGACGCCCCGGACGCCAGAGACCAAGCCAAAGCTGACCGTAATCTCCGTCGCGTCCACCTTATCCGGCATTGCTAAGATTCGTGCCCAAAATGAGCAGCAACCTAGCCGAGCATCCCGGCCAGTCGCCGCCGTCGTATCACCATCTCAACGAACGCTGAGAACTATAAATAGGCCAGGATGATCCTCGTGAACTCGCTGTTCGCGAAGCCACTCCATCCTTCCCCAAACTCTCTCAATCTCTCACAATTCCCGTTATCGGCCGCCGGAGTCGAGCAAGAAACCGACGACTGGAGCCATCCCGGAGCCCAGACCTTGGTCGAGGAGGTGCGCCTCGACATCCTCTCTACTCTGGCCAAGCTACGCATCCGGGGAACCTCCGAATCGAGCCAATTTTGAAGTTTCCCCTTCACAGTAGCTCGTCGGAATCGGCGATTGTGTGGTCTCCTCCGTCAATAATCCTCCCCGTCGAGCCTACTGCCAGCCTCAAGGTGAGATTGCGATCATTTAGAGCTTAATCCCGCCTCTTTTAGACCCTGTAGCCCATAGTCGATCGATGGCCGGAGCCCGCCGCCGCAGGTGGTGATCTCCGGCGATGTTCCGGTGACCTTCTGTGAAAAGTAAGACCACCACCGTAACCAGTGAATCGAGGGGGTCCGAATAGTACTAGTCGCGCATGCTGGGGTGCCGTAAATCGGTGGCGCCGCCGTGCGCTGACGCGCCGGCGTTTAACCGCCGGTGGAGTCAAACACCCTGGTCAAACTTGACCAGTCACCGCTTGCGTGGCAGCCTGCGTGGCACTGGCCCCACTGGTCAGTGTCTGGCGCTAGGGTCTGCCACGGTACAAAACGTTTCGATAAATATTTAAAATTGCAGAAATTTGCTGAATCTTTACAAGAATTTATAAAATTCAATTTAACTCAGAAAAATACAAATGAGATATCAAAATGTTCCTAAAAATAAAGTATATCCAATAAAAATATAATATGAAATTTTTATTTTTAATAAAAATTAAATTATTTAATACTTGTTAATTAAGCCTTTTCCTTTAATTCTAAATACAATTAAAATTTCAGAAATTAGGAAAACTACATAAAATAAATAAAAACCAGTAAGAAAATAAGGAAAACATTAAAATTAATTTTCCTTTACCATAAACTGATTAAATCCTTATTAGGAGGATTTTAAACCCTAATTAATAATTATCTTAATTATTAATCCATTACAAAAATAATAAAAAGCCAAATTCAATATTATTTTTATTTCTAAGTTATTAATAACTTCAACTTTATAATGAAGTTATTAATCCAATAATTATAGGGTAATTAGGAAACCCTAGTTCCATTATAACTAAAGTGATAACCTCATCATTTCATGTGACTCCTAAAAACCTAAATTAATTAGGAACCCTAGTTCCATTATTACATGTGAACCCTAATTGCTTCTAACCTAAACCCAAGGTTAGAACAGGTGATCATGGTACTTTAATTCAAATCATAGAGCCACCTTTAGCAACTAAAAGACATACCTATGTCCACATAAAATGTAGAACCCTATCACTAGCCAATTAGTGTTCCATGTATGCATATCACTAAACCCAGTTGATCAAGTAGGATCAACCAAGTTTAAACCCTAGCTTCTACTGTCAAAACCATCACCCTTATTCATCCATGTTTAGCATCACACCATTGTGATGAACCCAAATAGCATCTAGGTCCAATATTTATCATTACATAACCATAGGCCACTACACCCTACAAGTACTTCATAATTATGAACCATCCTAATTAGGAGCCAATAATTCTTTACTTAGGAAATGAAATAACAAACCTAAACAACCTCAACCTAATTGATATACATCTTATTATTTAAGAAGTATGTTCTTCAAAAGTTATTCTTTTGAAGAAAATAGGGAATCATCACCAACCCTGCTTATAAGGACCTATAAACCCTAGCCAACTATCACTAGCAAGATAAACCAACCTTGACGACAACCATGTATAATGATTTGCTTAGGATATCTAGGCTTATCTTAACCTTACAAGCCTTGGGTGTTGATGAATCCAACTTTGTTGGGATTCATCTAATATTTACTCCAGCAACTCCCTGAAACCATAATCAACCATAGAAACCCAACCTAATTACCATACTTGTTCTTTATCTAAGAACATGTTCTTCAAAGGTTATTCTTTTGAAGTATATGATAATTAATCATTAACCATGCCATATAGTACTAAAACTGACAACTGTTCTTTACATATTAACACTATGCCAATTAGCATTCCTTGTATGCTCAATTGATTATTATGTTGTATTATCTACCTGTTTATAATACCAAGTAATCACACCTGAATAAGAACTTTGTACGTGAATAACTTTAAAAGTACAACACACCCTGAGCTAATCATTACAACTCACTGATCTTAAATCATCGGGGTTAGGTCACGCTAAGAGCGATTGCATCTCATTCTTATGCATTATTGCATCCTTGCCAACCTTTCAAACATCGTCCTTACCGGACGATGATGCTATTTCAGAATTTGGAGTTATTGCGTATCGAAGACCTTGCCTGCATAATCTTGCGATCAAGAAAGGCAAGTTCATCGCTTGCTCATGTCATTTGAGTATTTTTATCAAATTACTTGCTAAGTATTATGGTTATCACTATTGCACAAAAATCAAAACCACTACTTTCATAACTATGAATATGACTATGTGGTGGGCAATGGAACCATGGATTGTGTTGATATGGTGGAGGTTCCATTGCACGGGTTTATATCCATCTAGGATTAAACAACAAATGTCGCCAGTGATTCTTGTGCCGTAATACCCGTGTTAACCATAAGATCCGGAGTGGGACGGAGTAGTCAAAAGTGTTTCCACCTCTCGTTCATCAACGGATGCGCTTTACCGTAGACACTTGTATCCGTCGGCGGCAAGCGGTAGGCTGGGGAAGCCTTAAGTCCCCACGGCATAGTCCGTAGACACTTGTCGTTCGAAGAACAAGCGGTAGGTTGGGGAAGCCTTAAGTCCCCACGGTATTGCGGTCTATGATGGGTTGCAGCCACCGGCGTAGGAGTGTATGGTAGAGCCCAGCGACTCGTTGTTGTGGTCGGGGTCCACCCCGAAATACGGGAATAATGGGACCGACGTGGACCCAGGGTCGGCGCATGCAACAAAGGGTGGGTGTTCGAGGTAGCGGAGGAACATGATTGGCTAGACCTTATACCGGGCCTCACACCATAGGAAGTGTGGACGGGGAATATGCCCGGTTGGCACCAAGGTTAAGATCTCTTATGGGTAAAGCAACACACCTCCGCAGAGCGTAAAGAACTGTGACCTGTCACTCCCTGTTCCGGGATAAGGAACTGCGAACGCGGCCGGAAAGGAGCTCCATGAAGTTCTAGTAAACCGGTGAAGGCTGACGGACATAGTTCTTCTGAATAAAAGCAACCTCTTGAAGAAATGATTATGAAAACCTGCAATGGTATTAGACTTTTTGGTCTAATGTCGTAGCTAGTGCATTAAACACCTCTTTCCTATAATGAACTTGTTGAGTACGCTCGTACTCATCCCACTCTTAAATCCCCTGCTTAGGTATGGAGGCATCGAAGGAGGATCTACAGTGCAACTCAAAGGCCGAGGAGTCAACAACTACTTCAAGAGACAGGACCCCGTCAGTGGAGTCAGATATCACATCTAACGAGGAGAAAAACATAATTTAGCCATAGAAGGGAACTAGCTTCCTAAAACCTAGCTCCTATTTAGCTAGAATCTATTCATAGCCCTATAGCTAGTCAAATACTCTACAAATAGAGTTCGTGATAGAATTAGACAACGAGTCGTTCTTCTGGAGTTCATTTGCAGATTTACCTCATTGTAAAGTAGGAGGTCTGTGCTGATCTTATGTAATAGAGTCAATGTTGTAATTCTATAGACATGCCTTGGACCCGCATATGTTTCTGTTGTACCACTCTGAGCGATATAATACTAGTGGAACGGTGTTTCATTGGTGTTATATCAGACTTGCATACTACACAATGCAGTGGTATGCCGGGTCACCACAGGTAGTCTGCTTGGGAGGCCACGTCCTTGATCGGTGATGCGAGACCCACCACCGCCAACTCGACTGCTTCTTTTTCAGTCACACGAGCCGAATAGCATCGGTTCCTAACGGTCCTGAAGCGCTGGATGTACTCTGAAACTGTTTCTCCGCGCTTCTGTCGTACTTGTGCTAGATCGGCAATGCCAGCCTCGGAAGCCTCTGAGTGATACTGCATGTGGAACTGCTCTTCCAACTGCTTCCAAGTCCGGATTGAATCTAGTGGCAGCGATGTGTACCACCCGAAAGCCGATCCTGTGAGGGACTGTGCGAAGAACCTCACACGCAGCTCATCTGATGCTGAGATCGTGCCCAGCTGTGCCAAATATCGGCTCACATGCTCGATGGAACTGGAACCATCTGATCCATTAAACTTGGAGAAATCAGGGAGCCGATATTTGGGTGGTAACGGGATCAACTCGTACTCATTGGGGTACGGCTTGGAATAGCCGATTGTCCTCCTTTTCGGCACCATGCCGAACTGGTCTTTTAAGATTGTACTGATCTGATCCGCGGTGCTGGCTGCAGGAGTCGAACTCTGAAGATTTTCCGGGGTGGCATACTTAGCCAGCCATGCTTGCTTTTCCAAATTTGAGCCAACTGCAAGAGCTGAGCTCTGGAGGTTTGTCGGGGTGGCATACTTAGCTAGCCACGTCTGCTTCTCAAGATCTGTTCCCGAAGTTCCTCCTCGCTGTTCCGGAAGTCCCTCGCTGTTGCAGCCTCGGTTCGAGAGTGCCCAGTTACTGCAGTCTGGCACGTATGTGCACGTGTATCCGTGAGGGATCTCCTTAGGCGCCTCATGCAAGAATTGGTAGTCACTAGGGTCACCACCGATCTTGTAGACGACGTATGCCGATGAACTCGGCACTTCTGGTGCTGCCAACGTGAACGGCAGCGGTGGACGGGACTGGAGTGGCATCTCTCCTTGGTGAGTCCCCAGAGCTGGTCCTGACGGAGAATACTGATGGCTCATGATTTCCTGGATCACGCGCAGAGCGACACGCTCCAAAGTGTTCACCAGGCTCTCAGAATGACGGTGTAGCGAATGAGCTACCATGAAGTTAATCTCCTGACGCAGAGACCTGGTGCGTTCTTCTGACGGGGCGGACAGGTCCACTCCATCGAGCGCGCCTTCGGTGAGAACCCTTTCCACCCGATGCCATGTGAGCGGGTTCACGTGAAAAGAGCCGATGAGATCGGCTTCGAGGATCGCTTTGACCTCGTCATGCTTCTTCTTGAGCTCCTCGGTCAGATCCTTGTACTTGATCGGAGTGCCTTCCGCCATCTCAGATGTAGATGGCGATGCGGTTGATGTCGAAGATTGTCCCACCGGGCGAGCCAGAATGTGTTGCGGTCAGAAACCCACCGGCGAGCAGCGACGGGCAACACTGTAGAGCCGGGAGGCTCCCAGGACTGCGGCTGGCCCTGGTCCCTCCGAGCGACGGCTCGCAAAGACTCGGCACGCACGTCCGATGCCGATGCAGAGCGTGCCACCCGACCTATACCTGGTCGGGAAGGTGTTGGATGTGCCTCGCTTAGTTTCCTCGCATGGCATACACGTAAACATTAAATACGAGCCTCGATCGGCTCTCGAGTTGTCCCGTGAATCGGCTCAAGGAGCCGATCCACCCATGATGCGTACGAGGTGTACGATCAGATGGTGGTCCTGCTTGATCAAAATAAAGCTAAAACGACCTACTACGATTTAGGGTTTTCACCACATAATCGGAACATCCTACTCGTGATTGAGCCTGGCGGCCACGTACGGTGATCGTAAACCAACCCTAGACAAGGCCTAAAAACCAACACGAAGTTGATCCTCGGAACATCCCGTCTAGGGCTAGCAAACTACACCCTACGCGCCACTCGGATCCTTCAACCCGTTTGTAAGGCCTAACCATGCGGATATTAAACTAATCCTTGAAGAACAAGGAGCAATCATAACGGATCGGATCTACTAAATAATGATCAAGCGGGGTGCCGCCCTTACACCTAAGATAGGTGTAAGGACGGCTAGACGTCTAAGGGTTGCACGACGACAGCATACGATACGATGAACAATGCTAACCCTAACACATCTATGATAACTATGTTGCTCGCCATCAAAAAGGCTTCAGTACGAGCAACACATGAACAACGAATAAACGTGTACTGCCTAGATCGCAAGATGCGATCTAGGCAGCATGATGCTTACCCGAAGAAACCCTCGAGACAAGGGAGTTGGCGATGCGCCTAGATTGGTTTGTGGTGAACGTGATTGTTGTTTATTTCATAAACCCTAGATACATATTTATAGTCCGTAGACTTTCTAACGTGGGAATAATCCCAACCGGGCACGAGCCCAAACTCTATCCAACCGACACGTATCCTACTATGGTACAGATACACGGGCAAACTAGCCCAAACTTTGTATACAAGGCCGATTCAATGTATTTCTTCCATATATATTCTTCAAGCCCATCTCCAATCGCGGCCCACCTCTGATCCGGTCAAATTCTGGTGATAACAGGTGTAGAACCTCACCATCTTGATATTCAACTTCCCATAGAGAAACTTGACATAGTCTCCATGATTAAGCATGAATTTGTTTCTGATTCGTCCAATTTGAGCAACCTGTCTTATAGAATAACATTTTACAAGAAAGCTTGGAGAATAACTAAGAAAAGCTGAAAAATTAGTAGGATTGCCTGCACCTGCTCTGTTTAACCTTGATTCCAGGGAGGATTGGTCAGTCACGGAAAGTGCACTTAATGCATGCATAGAGGGAGGAGGCCATCGTGCAAGAGACAACACGGAGGAGGATGAGGAAAACCTCGACTCGTCATCCGATGCAGCAAGTTCTTCGCATCAACAAGTTGGGCATGAGGAGCCTCCATGCTTTTCTTCTGCATCGGGACCTTATTATGACTACGCCATGTATGATCCACCGGCATGGAACCCAGACCCTCGTTGGGGTTGATCTCCACTTAGGCCAAAAGCCTAAGCTTGGGGGAGGTATACCGGCATCACTCATTCTTTGCATATTATGGTTGCTGGATACTTGTACATACTTGTTTAGTTTCTTTGAGTGGTTTTCTAATGAGAGGGAGATGACATTTGGGGAAGTGCTGCCTGAAAACAGATTCTGGACTGTTACTAAAAAAATCGTGCGCACAGCCAGAACGTTATTTTGATCTTCCAATTTTTGTGCATGTTCCCCAGGTTGTTATCTAACTTTCATTAGTTGAACACTTTTCGAGCTGAGCAGCGTAAGATTTTCTTAAAAATCGATTATCGTCATCGTTGTCAAGTTTTGGCAGATTTCTGCCATCTTGTTTTTCTGTGTTTCTTTTAGTTTTCATTTTCTTGTTCTTGCTTTGTTTCTTTCCTAAAACACAAAAAGACCAAAAATACTTCTGATTGTTTCTCTAGGGCTATTTGGATAGTTGTGCTGGTTGTGTTTTCAGGAAAAGAACTCCAGACGAAGCTGAAGAATTATTGGCTAAAATAGGCCGGAATCATGATGATTGGACTACGCCTGAACCAATTCCAACGCCAATATTGAAGAAGAGGGGTTTAATTAAATTGAATGATGAAGATATGAGGGAAGCCAAGAAGTCTCTCAAGGAGAAAGGTATTAAATCCGAAGATGTGAAGAATCTTCCTCCCATAGAAGATATATGTGAGATAATTCCCCCTTCATCCATGATTGAGGTAAACTCCCTTCGAGCGCTTTACTAGGGAAGATATTCCGTATTCAAAACCTCCTGCGCAATGCTTAGATGAGTTTGATAATTATATTGTTAAGCAAGAAAATTTTAATATGAGAGTAGAGAATCATCTAATGGAAAATTCTCAAGCTATTAGCAATTTGCATGATATTGTGGAGAGAACCTCCAATGATGTTAAGATGTTTGTTAAACATTTTCAAATGGTTCAAACTTAAATTGATCAGCTTACTAAAGTGCAAAATGATTTATTAAAAAATAATTCTAAAGAGAAACATGCTTATGAAGTAACAACTAGAGGTGGTGTCTCTACCCGGGATCCTCTATATCTCGAAGGGCATCCCAAAAGAATTGAACAAGATTCTCAACGCATTGAACCAAGTGCTCCTTCTAAGAAAAGAAGAAGAAACATAAAAATGTTGTAGAATCCTCCGAACCTGTTAATGATCCTAATAGTATTTCTATTTCCGATGCTTGAAACCGAAAGTGGTAATGAACATGATAATAATAATGGTAATGATAAGAATGATGTTTCTGATAAAGAAGAAGTTGAAGATGAACCTGAAAAGCAAGATAAAAATAAAAAGTATACTAAAGAAGATTTTATTGCTGATCGGAGTTCACCACCTCCTCCAAGCTGGTGCAGTTCAACTTGCCGAAGGGTTTCTTGTTCTTCCAGTTCCCTCCGGTGTTTCCTCCTCGGCTTCCTCCTCCTCCTGACTGACCTCCTCCATTCTTCTTCTTAGGGCAATCCCTAAGCATGTGTCCTTCCTCGCGACAACCAAAGCATATTATCCTTGGCCTCTTGCAATCCTTGGAAAAGTGTCCCTTGCCTCCACAGCTACGGCAAACAATCTGGTTTGCAGGCTGATATCCTTGGTTCCTCCTCTGGTTGTTGTTGTTGTTGTTGTACCTTGGTTTGAAACTCAAGCCAGTATTAGGCTTGTTGCTGACATATCTCTTAGGCTCAAATTTAGCCTTCTTTCTCTTCTCCTCCTGCAGTTGCTTGAAGTCATCTTCAAGAGTGATGGCTGCATCCACCAACTCCTGGAACTCTGTCGCTCTCATCATTCTGAGCTGTACCTTGAACTGGGGACTTAATCCCCGCAAGAATCTCTTCTTCTTCTTGTCCTCGGTGTTGACCTCCTCAACAGCATACCGGGATAGCTTTGAAAACTCCCTGACATAAGTCAGGATGGCCTTATCTTTCTGCTCGAGACTTTCAAATTCTCGACGCTTCAACTCCACTATACTCTCAGGGACATTGGATTCCCTGAACTTCCTCTTGAACTCCTCCCAGGTGAATACTTTCTCAGCCGGATAAACGGCTACTATATTATCCCACCATGATGCGGCGGGTCCACACAACAAGTGTGTTGCGTATCTGACCTTCTCCAGGTCGTTGCATCCAACAGTATTGAGCTTTCGCTCAGTGTCCATCAACCAATCCTCCGCGTCCATTGGTTCGGGCGCGTATGCGAAGGATATTGGCTTTGTATTCTGGAAGTATGACAAAGTGACTCCCTGGTTTTCTGGCCTCTCCACCCTGTTCTGCTGAAGCAGCTCCTGGAAGAACTTATTTTGCTGCTCCATTGTCATACGTTGCCTTTCCTCCAACATTTGCATGTATTGGAGGAAATTCTGCTGCATCATGGGTGGTGGTGGTGGAAACTGGTTTCTGGCTGCCTCATCAGCCTCTTCCTTTTGCTTGGCCTCCCGCTCGAGGCGCTGTGCTTCGCTCTCCTCACCCGTCAATCCCGACATATCCCCCTAGTTCTGCAACACAAAGTGGTACTCATAGTTACTCCATGCGCAAGTTTTCGGAGCTCAACTTTGTGCACAGAACTAGTCACACAATGGAAATCAAAAAGCAAATCCAAAACATACAAAACATATACCATGTATATACATACTTAAGTGGTTTTATTACAATACTCAGTAGCCATGTGAGTATGAAAACTCACTTATTGAAGTATATGTACAAATTTCTACAGAATATTACACACTACAATACATGTGGTACTACTGTATTGTAGTCTCGCCTCCCATGGTGGTCTCTAGTCGTGCTTCACTCCCGGTACATCCCAGGCTTCCATCCGGTCGAACGTGTAGTCCTCCTGACAGAATCTGGAACATAGGGTCTTCCCGTCGGCTGGTAGTTGGAATCAGAAGATGATCCTAGGGAGAAATCTGTGTTCATGAACAGGTCATTCAATGCATCATAATCCACCCATCGGGTGTACTCCCCTGTGACTCCGCCATAGGTATTTCTGATACATCCAAATTGCATCACTATTTTATATCATAATTTGCTGTTATTCATTGATATATTTCATATTGGGACACAATACTTATGTTATTTCATCTATTTTGCATGTTTCATGATTATTTGGAGATCGAGCACCGGAGCCAGGATTCTCGCTGGAAAAAGCACCGTCGAGATGCAATATTTCGGAAGATCAATTGTGGAAGGAAGTTTTACGTAAACTCCTATTTTTCCAGATGACGGAGGAAGCCGAAGGGGGAGCCGGTGGACCCGGGGTGGGCCCACACCATAGGGTGGCGCGGCCCAAGGCCCGGCCGCGCCACCATGTGGTGTGGAGGCCCCTCGGCCCCTTTCGCCTCCTTTCTTCGCGAAACCCTTCGTCCCGAAGACCGAAGCCACAGAGGAATCCTCACGAAGGGTTACAGCCGCCTCGCGGGGCGGAGAACACCGGAGAGAAAAGAGCTCTCCGGCGGGCGGGAATCCGCCGGGGAAATTCCCTCCCGGAGGGGGAAATCGACGCCATCGTCACCGCCATCGAGCTGGACATCATCTCCATCACCATCATCATCATCTCCACCATCATCACCGCCATCTCCTCCGCAGCACCTCGTCATCGCCGTAGCAATTTGGGTTTGATCTTGATTGTTTGATAGGGGAAACTCTCCCGGTATCTATTCATACTTGTTGTTGATGCTATTGAGTGAAACCATTGAACCAAGTTCATGTTCAGATTGTTATTCATCATCATATCACCTCTCGATCATGTTCCATATGATGTCTCGTGAGTAGTTCGTTTAGTTCTTGAGGACATGGGTGAAGTCTAAATGTTAGTAGTGAACTATGGTTGAGTAATATTCAATGTTATGATATTTAAGTTGTGGTGTTATTCTTCTAGTGGTGTCGTGTGAACGTCGACTACATGACACTTCACCACTTATGGGCCTAGGGGAATGCATCTTGTACTCGTTTGCCAATTGCGGGGTTGCCGGAGTGACGAAACCTAAACCCCCGTTGGTATATCGATGCAGGAGGGATCGCAGGATCTCGAGTTTAAGGCCGTGGTTAGATTTATCTTAATTACTTTCTTGTAGTTGCGGATGCTTGCAAGGGGTATAATCACAAGTATGTATTAGTCCTAGGAAGGGCGGCACATTAGCACAGGTTCACCCACACAACACTTATCAAAACAATGAAGATTAATCAGCTGTATGTAGCGAAAGCACTAGACTAAAATCCCGTGTGTCCTCGAGAACGTTTGGTCATTATAAGTAAACAAACCGGCTTGTCCTTTGTGCTAAAAAGGATTGGGCCACTCGCTGCAATTATTTCTCTTGCATTTTACTTACTCGTACTTATTTCATCCGTTACATCAAAACCCCCGAATACTTGTCTCGTGAGCATTTACGAGTGAAACCTTCATCGAAACCGCTTGTCAACACCTTCGCTCCTCGTTGGGATCGACATTCTTACTTATCGAAGATATTACGATACACCCCCTATACTTGTGGGTCATCAAGACTATTTTCTGGCGCCGTTGCCGGGGAGTGAAGCGCTATTGGTAAGTGAAATTGGTAAGGAAAACTTTTACTGTTTGTGCTGATTTTATTTCTGCTCGTCTGCTATAAGTCATTATGGAGAGATCTTCTCTTCAATTTCTATTTGGGAAATCTACTACTACTGCAACGGTAGTGGATGAGGCGCCAGGTGAGGAAGTAATACCATATAAAATACCTACGAAAATTATTGAACATGTTATGGATAACCGCTATGAAGGGGATGGAACTGTCCATCCCGGTGATCATTTACTCGTTTTTGCATGAATTATGCGGGTTATTCAAATGTGCAGGTATTGCTATGAATGAAGTTAGGAAGAAGCTATTCTCTATATCGCTGTCTGGTAAAGCGGCGCATTGGTATAAATTGCTGAAGAATGGTGATTCTCTTGACTTGGAGGACATTGTGCCTTTATTCTATTCCAAATTTTATCCTCCAAGTGAAATTCACAAAGATCGGAACCGCATATATAATTTCTGGCCTCATGATGGAGAGAGTATTGCCCAAGCTTGGGGGAGATTGAAGTCTTTAATGCTCAAATGCCCCATTCATGAGCTTCCTGGTAATATTATTATTGATAATTTCTATGCAATACTTTCTTTTCAAGACAAGACCTTGCTGGATACTTCTTGTTCTGGATCATTTACACGCAACAAAGAAGAGTTTAAAAGGGACCTTCTTGATCGGATCCAAGAAAATACTGAAGGATGGGAGAACGACAAAGATAGAGAATCAGGTATAATTTATGATTATAAATGCATTGAAGCTTTTATGGATACTGATACATTTCGTAATATTAGTGCTACATATGGTCTTGATTCTCAAGTTGTTGCAAACCTTTATAAAGCTTTTGCCTCTCATTATGAATTGCCTAAGAAGAATTTTGATAAGTATCATGAACCGTATAAAGATAAAATTGATTCATCTATTAATAAGTGTGTTGTAATTGAAACTGCTGATCGTGTTATTCCTGAAGCTTATATTGAAAAAACTCCTTTTCTGCTAAAATGAAAGAGTACTCGTTATAAATAGTGCGGTTCATAAAAGTGAAAAGAAACCTAGAGAACCTGAAGAACAAATAAAAGTTGAACCTGCTGTTGCAATAGTTAAAGATCTTGTGACTGAAAATGTGGAGGATGGTCATATTATTTTCTGTGAAGATGCTTCTAATATTGTTTCACATCCTAATAAACCCAAACAAGCTAGTGTTCCTATGCTATCTGTTAAAATTGGTGATCATTGCTATTATGGTTTATGTGATATTGGTGCAAGTGTTAGTGCTATACCTTATGAGCTATACACGGAGATTATGCACGAAATTGATTCTTGTGAACTTGAAGATATTGATGTGGTTATTCAGTCTGGCTAATAGAGAAACTATTTCACCAATTGGTATTGTTCGAGATGTTGAAGTTCTATGTGGTAAGATTAAATATCCTGCTGACTTTTTGGTACTTGGTTCTGTCTGCTAGTGATTATTGTCCTATCATTTTTGGTAGACCTTTTCTAAATACTTGTGGAGCTATTATAGATTGCAAGAAAGAGAAAATTTTGACTAAATTTGCTGGTGAATCTTATGAGTTTAACTTCTCTAAATTTACTAAAACTCCTTATAAAGCTGATTTGCCTAGTAATGATTTTAAAATGGAGCAGTGTGCATCTATTGTTCTTGTTCCTAATAATCCTTTGCAGCAACATCTGGAGGATAGCGAGAGTGAAATTTTTAGGAAAGAAAGAGAGGAGCTTGAGGAGATTTTTCTTCGCCAACCTATTCTCAAGCATGATTTACCAGTGGAAGACTTGGGTACAACACCGCCACCAAAGGAAGATCCTGTTTTTGATTTAAAGCCTTTGCCTGATAATCTTAAATATGCTCATATTGATGATAAGAAAATATATCCTGTTATTATTTTTTTTTGAAGGTGAAACAGTGGGATAACCCACTGCAATTTTTATATTAATAAGCGTTTATGAAATTACAAAGTAGAGGGAGTTCCTCTAAAAAGGAAAAACAAAAAAGAAAGAAGAAAAGATTACAAAAGATCTATGTCTGAGATTGTAGCCATTCCTTAAAAGAATCTGCATGCTTCTTCTTCATTCTGTAAGTGAGCATCTTTGCTTCTTGAAGAAAGATTGTTTTCCAAGATTCAAAACTTGGCTCCTGATTGTTGAAGATTTTATTATTTCTCGTAATCCAAATGCCCCATGCTGCTAATATTATAAGTTCCATTGCAAAGGGAACTTTTAGTTTTTTCTTGATGTCATAGAAAGCTTGAAAAATTGTCCCATTTCTCCTTCTCTGAGGACAGATGTAATTCCAGCAGACTTTAGCAAAGTTGCAATTCCAGAATAAGTGAGTGATGTCTTCCTCTTGTTGATGACAAAGATTTTGTACACAATAATAAGAAGGCAGAGTCATATTTTTTCTTTTTAACAAGTTTCTGGTATTGAGCCTGTCATGAAGAAGAAGCCAAAAGAAGAATTTGTGTTTTGGTTGACAAGAAGATTTCCATATCCATCCAAAGTGTGGCTGTGCCTCTTGATATCCAATTAAAGAATTATAAGCTCTGTGAACAGAGAAAGTATTACTTCCCCATATGTAACTCCATTTATCAGATTCATCAATACTTATTTTCTCTCTAGCAGTTTGACAGATCATTTCCATTTGAAGAAATTCAGAATAAGCTTGCTGTGAGAGAGGCAGGTGAAAAAGATCTTCTAAGAATTCAGTGTCCGGAACATCCCTGACAGTTATCAAATGATTCCTTGCATAAGTGATCAGATGAGGCATACTTTGCATTAGGCAGTTGTCATCCCAATTATCTTGCCAGAACAAGCTTGATTTCCCATTCCCTAAATTGCACTTTGCCAATCCTTTAAAAGTATCAACAAGTTTCAAGTGAGTTTTCCACCAGAAAGATCCTTCCACTGTACCTCCTGGAAGAGTACCATTGTTGTAATAAGCTCATTTCACTAATTTGACCCAAGGGATATCATGATTATTATAGAACTTGTCCAAATTTTTTAACAGCAATGCTCTGTTTTGAGTATCCAGATCTAACACTCCTAATCCTCCTTGATTTTTGGGTCTTGTGATTTTTTTCCATGAAATGAGAGCTGATCCCCTTGCTTGTACATCTCCATTTTTCTTCCTCCAAAGGCAGTGTCTCATGTATTTGACCACTTGATCTTTTATAGTTATGGGTACATCAAAACAGCCCATGAAGAAAATTGGAAGAGATGAAAGAACTGATTTGACTAACTGTAGCTTTCCACCATAATTCAGAAAATCAGCAATACCACCCAATCTTGATTGGACCCTTTGAATTATAGGTATGAAATGTTCCATAGAAGGCTTGATAATGCACAAAGGCAATCCAAGATAAGTAAAAGGAAAGGCTCCAGTTCTACGATTTATGGTGGCAGCAAAATGATTCAGCTTTTCAGTATCCATATTGATTGGAATCATATTGGATTTATGGTAATTCACCTTCAAACCAGTGGATTCAGCAAAAGAGTGCAAAAGAGCTTTGAGACTAACCAATTGCATTGCATCAGCTTTTAAAATAATCAGAGTATCATCTGCATATTGTATCACAGGAAAATCATCACAAGCACAGTGAATTGGTCTTGAAATTAGGTTCTGCTCCATTGCCTTGTTGAGTATGGATTGTAAAAGATCTGCAGCCAAGACAAAAAGAAGAGGGGATAATGGATCCCCCTGTCTAACTCCTCGTTTACAGTAGAACTTTTTCCCAGGAATACCATTTAGTAAAACAGAAGAAGTTCCAGATGACAAAATGATTTCAATCCATTTAATCCATTTTTCACCAAAGCCTTTAGCTCTTAGAATTCTCAGAATGGATTTGTGTTCAATTCTATCAAAAGCCTTTTCAAAGTCCAATTTCAGAAGTATGATTTCTTCCTGTGATTTGTGGCATTGGAATAAATATTCAAAAGCCCAACCAAGGCAGTCTTGAATTGATCTTTTTTTGAGGAAGCCATATTGATTCTTGTGTACCAGCTTTAGAATAACCTTTTGTAATCTGTTAGCTAACAATTTAGTCACAATCTTTAGGGTACTGTTGAGGAGAGAAATTGGTCTGAAGTCTCCAGGAAGCAAAGGAGTATCAATTTTTGGAATAAGAGTGATGAAGGAAGAATTAATACTTTCCAAAGAAATATTCCCATCATAAAAATCCTTGATTACTTTTTTGACATCATCTCCAATAATATCCCAACAATTTTTGATAAAATCATTATTGAATCCATCTGGTCCTGGAGATTTATCATTTGGCAGGCCCTTGATAACCCTATCAATCTCTTCATCAGAGAAAGGAACTTCCAATCCTTCTTTCATCTCACTGCTCATTGGATTATCATACAAGTCCTGTAAATTGAAATGCATATCTGGATCATCAGATTTACCCATCCTCTCCTTGAAAGCATTCCAGAGAATTTCAGCTTTACTTTCATGATCAGATATATCAATATTTTGATCATTTCTCAAAGAAGCAATGTAATTCTTTCTATAATTAATAGTGGCCTTAGTATGAAAGAATTTTGTGTTTGCATCTCCTAACTTCACCCATTTTATTTTCCCTCTTTGTTTCCAATAGGATTTTTCATTTTGAAGTAAAGTGATCACATGGGTTTTTAAAATATCTCTGAGATTCCACTCTTCCAGGGATAAAGTCCTGAACTCCTCCATAGTATCCAGAAGACCAATGACTGATTGTACTTTGTCAATAAGAATCTTTAAAGAAGGAAGATTTTTTGCCCATAATTTCAATGCTCTTCTCAAGTTCTTGTATTTAGCATTAATCCTCTTAGCACTGTCACTAAAACCCACTGGAATATTCCATGCATTTTTAACAATGTCCTTGAATTGACTGTGCTGCAACCAGTGATTTTCAAACCTAAAAACATTTGATCTGGGTATATTTGTTCCAATGGTGACAACACAAGGTACATGATCCGAGGTTGGTTTAGTCAAAGCATGAGCAAAAGTGGATGGAAAAGAACTTGTCCAAGAGGCTGATGTAAAAATCCAGTCTAATCTTTCAAGGAGAGGCTCATGCTGCATGTTGCTCCAGGTGAATTTCCTGCCTTTTAAAGGAACTTCAATAAGACCCAAAGTGCTAATTGCTTCATTAAAACTCAACATATCATTCACATTACCACCAGGCTTGTTTCTATCAGAAGGCTTCCTAATGAGATTGAAGTCTCCCATGATAATCCAATCAGTGTCATCAGGCATGTCTATATTTGTAAACCAATCAATAAATCCTTCTTTTCTATCGTGTTGGCATGGTCCATAAATGTTTGTTAGAATCCAGGAAGCATCTGATAGTTTGCAGGTGAATTTAACTGAAAGAGAAAATTCATTGGAGAAAGCAAGTTCACCATTAAAGGCAGAGCCATTCCAGATTATAATAATGCCACCGAAGCTCCAATTGAGGGCACAAATTCAAATTTATCAAATTTCCTTTGACAAAATTTCCTCAAATACTCCAAATCAAAGTTCTCCCTCTTTGTTTCTTGTAAGAAAATAATATCACACCCAGATTCTTCTATTTTGCTATGGAGAGCTAACCATTTTTTCTCAGAGTTAATCCCCCTCAAATTCCAGTTCATAATTTTCCATTTTCTTTGTCTATTCATTGGGAAACCAGTTGTATCTATAATTTGGGGCTAGAAACAACCATTGTTCTAGCAGACAGCACAGGGTGCATGAAAAGATAATAAGTCCAAAGCAAGGAAAGGAATAAGTGATGAACAACCAATTCTTGCAGACAACCCAGTCAGGCAGGACAGGTGACGAACATTGCATGTACAAAAGCATAATCTTATTACAAGACACAAGCTCTCTGGAAACCAACAAGACTAAGTTTCCAACTCCCCCAACACCAAAAGCTCTTGACTTGTGATACATAGATAACACCTATTTATTAGGCCTTTTTTGGCCCCCGAGCAGCCCCACCGGCGGCTCCATCTTTTTTCTCTTTGCCTGATCCTTCAGACTTCCTGGCAATCTCTTTTCCCTTCTTCACATTCTCTTTACTTGCATTTCCTCCAAGGCTTGAAGCAGATGGGCCTGGAGCTTTGTTTATTCCAGAGTCTATCTTGCTTTTCTTCATCAACCTCTTCTCTATTTCCTTCTCATCAACCAATCCTGTTATTATTAGTTCTAAACTTACAGAGTTTGAAGAAGAAAGATTATTGCAAATATTGAAGAAACACCGAGGTGCTATTGGCTATACTCTTGATGACTTGAAGGGGATTTCTCCCTCTATATGCCAACACGCCATTAATATGGAAGATGATGCGAAGCCTGTTGTTGAACCTCAGCGTCGTCTAATTCCCAAGATGAAGGATGTGGTAAGAAATGAGGTATTACGACTTCTTGAAGCTGGTATTATATATCCTATTGCTGATAGTAGATGGGTTAGTCCTGTGCATTGTGTTCCTAAGAAAGGAGGAATGACTGTTGTGCCTAATGATAATGATGAGCTCATACCTCAAAGAGTAGTTGTAGGGTATAGAATGTGCATTGATTATCGAAAAGTTAATAAAGTTACTAAGAAATATCATTACCCTTTACCATTTATTGATCAAATGCTAGAAAGGTTATCTAAAAATACTCATTTTTGCTTTCTTGATGGTTATTCTGGGTTTTCACAAATTGCTGTTAAAGCTAAAGATCAAGAGAAAACCACTTTTACTTGTCCCTATGGAACTTATGCTTATAGGCGTATGCCTTTTGGTTTATGTAATGCTCCTGCTACTTTTCAAAGATGCATGTCTGCTATTTTTCATGGTTTTTGTGAGAGTATTGTGGAAGTATTCATGGATGATTTTTCTGTCTATGGGAATTCATTTGATAGTTGCTTGCGAAACCTTGATAAAGTTTTGCGGAGATGTGAAGAAACTAACCTTGTTCTTAATTGGGAGAAATGCCACTTTATGGTTAATGAAGGAATTGTATTGGGACATAAAATTTCTGAGAGAGGTATTGAAGTTGATAGAGCTAAAGTTGAAGCTATTGAGAAGATGCCCTATCCAAGGGATGTTAAAGGTATTCGTAGTGTTCTTGGTCATGCTTGGGTTTTATAGGAGATTTATTAAAGATTTCTCCAAGATTTCAAAGCCTCTTACTAATCTTCTTCAAAAAGATGTACCTTTTGTTTTTGATGATGATTGTAAGGAAGCTTTTGAAACTCTAAAGAAAGCCTTAACAACTGCTCCTATAGTTGAACCTCCTGATTGGAACTTACCTTTTGAAATTATGTGTGATGCTAGTGATTTTGCTGTAGGCGCTGTTCTTGGACAGCGAGTAGATAAAAAATTAAATGTTATTCATTATGCTAGCAAGACTCTTGATGCTGCTCAAAGAAATTATGCTACTACTGAAAAAGAATTGTTAGTTGTAGTCTTTGCTTGTGATAAATTTAGATCTTATATTGTTGATTCAAAAGTTACAATTCATACTGATCATGCTGCAATTAGATACCTTATGACAAAGAAAGATGCTAAGCCGAGGCTTATTAGATGGGTACTTCTTTTGCAAGAATTTGATTTACATATTGTAGATAGGAAAGGTGCTGATAATCCTGTTGCTTATAATTTGTCTAGATTGGAAAATATTGCTTATGATCCTGTTCCTGTTAATGATAGTTTTCCAAATGAACAATTGGCTGTAATAAAGGTGAGCTCGCGAGACAGTCCTTGGTATGCTGATTATGCTAACTTTATTGTTTCCAAGTACTTGCCTCCAACCTTTTCAGCTCAGCGAGAGGAGGAAATTCTTTTATGACTTGAGGCATTATTTCTGGGATGACCCACACTTATATAAAGAAGGAGTGGATGGTATTATGCGAAGGTGTGTTCCGAATATGAACAACAAGAGATATTGAGTAAATGTCATGGCAGTGCTTATGGAGGACATCACGCCGGAGATAGAACCGCGCAAAAGGTTCTACAATCAGGATTTTATTGGCCAACTCTCTTCAAAGATGCAAGGAAGTTTATTTTATCTTGTGATGAATGTCAAAGGGTTGGTAATATCTCCGGACGCAATGAAATGCCTATGAATTATACTCTTGTTATTGAACCGTTTGATTGTTGGGGATTTGACTTCATGGGACCTTTTCCCTCTTCAAAAGGTAACACTCATATACTTGTTGCTTGTTGATTACGTTACCAAATGGGTGGAAGCTATACCTACAAAAAGTGCTTGATGGTGAGACCTCTTTAAAAATGCTTTTAGATGTTATTTTTCCTAGATTTGGAGTACCTAGATATATTATGACTGATGGAGGTTCTCATTTTATTCATGGAGGTTTTAGAAAAACTCTTGCTAAGTATGGTATTAATCATAGAATTGCTTCCGCTTATCACCCTCAAAGTAGTGGCCAAGTAGAACTATCAAATAGAGAAATTAAATCTATTTTGGGAAAGACTGTTAATAAATCTAGAAAGAATTGGGCTAGTAAATTGAAAGACGCACTATGGGCTTATAGAACTGCTTATAAAAACCCCATGGGAATGTCACCTTATAAAATGGTTTATGGAAAAGCTTGTCATTTACCTTTAGAACTAGAACACAAAGCTTATCGGGTTGTTAGAGAATTAAATAAAGATCCTAAACTCGCCGGTGATAAGAGAATGCTACAATTAAGTTCTCTAGATGAATGGAGAAGTGAAGCTTATGAAAATGCTAAACTCTTTAAAGAAAAAGTTAAAAAATGGCATGATAGAAGGATCATCAAAAGAGAGTTTAATATTGGGGATAAAGTCCTATTGTATCGGTCTCGTCTCGGATTCTTTGCGGGGAAATTACTCTCGAAATGGGAAGGACCATATGTTGTTGAGGAGGTGTATCGTTCGGGAGCAATTAAAATTAGCTCTCTCCAAGGCAATGCTACGCAAGTGGTGAATGGACAAAGACTCAAGCATTATATCTCAGGTGATTCTTATAATGTTGATGTTGATATTATTCGAGTGGAAACACCGGAAAGCCAGAACTCGACTTTGAATAGGTAACAGTACTGGTAACGAAAAGTTCGCGATTTACTTTCCGAACATTATTTTTGTTGTTTCTGGAAAATATGAAAAATTATGAGTTCGAAACGGAGTGGAAAAGACGCACGAGGGGGCGAAACCACAGGCCGGCGCGGCCTGGCCTGGGCCCGCGCCGCCCTGTGGTCTGGCCGCCTCGTCGCCCCTTTCCGACTCTAGTTCGATCTGGTACTTTCCGTTTGTTCTGAAAATTTTTATTATAAAATCCCCCGGACCCCTGGAGGTCCGTATATCGTTTTTTCGACTTGTTTTGTTTCGAGCTATTTCTGCCAGGATTTGTTTTAGATCTAGAGCCATCATGTCTTCATCGGGAACTCCGAAGGATAGCTCCTGCAAGGATGTTGGCAACTTGTACATGGAGGAGCTCAGGATGCATCCAAAGGAGTTGATGCTCGTCGAGGGAAAACTGCAGATCAAAGATGTTCAGGGTCCCAAAGGAGAAGGAAGCTTGGAAGACAGGATGGAGAAGCTAGAACAAGAGGTCTTCAATTACAAGAAGATGGCCGAGCGTGAAGTGGATATCTTTCACAAGATTGTGTACCGAACTCATTGCTTGAACACGAGAAGGAAGCGCAAAGTTATGGGGCGACATCCTCTCACTTCACGACACCACCAACAAACTCCAAGCTCAACTCTATGACATTCATAATCGGAAGCTGTGAGTATGAAAACGAGGTTTAAACATATAAGCCGTGCTTTGCTAGTTTCAGGATTCCCGAGACCAAGATGTCATTTGTTGATGGAGAGCCTCTATCTTGGAAGTCTGAAGATGGGAATTCATCACCACCATCGCCAAAGGAGTAATTCATCATCGGTATTGGCATCCCCTTGGTTTGTTCCAAGCTTGGGGGAGTCCGCGGTATCACATTATCATTACCTTTTACTTTTTACTATCAAGTAGTGTCATATCATGAGTAGGGAAGTTATCGTGTGAGATGGGTTGCAGTGTGGAGTATCTCTCCTTTAGTTTGTCTATGTATCCCTTGGTGTGAGTTATCGTTATGGAATATTAATGAGAAGTCTTATCATTTACATATTGCACACCTTATTTTAGTTTGCAATTTCTACTATATGATTGATCTTGATTTTAGTATTGGTACCACTTTGGGAGCATTGAGTTAATCTATTTGGTTTTGGCAAACTTAGCAATGGTCAATAGCAACAACACTTTGAGTTTTAGATGAATAGAGGAAGTACATGTAGAAGATATTATTATCTTCCTTATCGGTTCTTAGCTTAGTATTCTAAAGTTAAAGCTGTTTGTGTTTACAAGTAAGATGCATGATTGTTTCTATCACATGTATATTTGTTTGTTTCACCTCAACTCTTATGCTTGCTAATTAACCTTGCTAGCCAAAGACCTGTCGAGAGGGAATACTTCTCGTGCATCCAAACCTGAACCCAAACCTATGCCATTTGTGTCCACCATACCTACCTACTGCATGGTATTGTTTGCCATTCCAAGTAAATACTTCATGTGCTACCTTTAAACAATTCAAAACTTATTACTTCTTATTTGTGTCAATGTTTTATAGCTCATGAGGAAGTATGTGGTGTTTTATCTTTCAGTCTTGTTAGGCAGCCTCCACTAAAGGACTAGTGGCTTCATCCACTTATCCTATAATTTTGCAATAAGAGCTGGCAACGGGGTTCCCAGCCCCAATTAATCAACCTTCATTAATAATTCTCTTCACATGTTTTGCCCTGATTCATCAGTAAGCAACTTAATTTTGCAATAGACACTCCTCCATGGTATGAGATTGTTGGAAGGCACCCGAGGATTCGGTTAGCCATGGCTTGTGTAAGCAAAGTTGGGGGGAGTGTCACCCTTAAATAAACTAAAATACATGTGTAAACAAAAGAGAAGAGGGATGATCTACCTTGCTGGTAGAGATAACGTCCTTCATGGGAGCCGCTCTTTGGAGGTTTGTTTAGCAAGGGGGTTAGAGTACCCGCTACCAGTCGTTGACAACAACAAACACCTCTCAAAACTTTACTTTTATTCTCTTTATATGATTTCAAAACTGAAAAAGCTCTAGCACATGATTTAATCTCTGCTTCCCTCTGCGAAGGGCCTGTCTTTTACTTCATGTTGAGTCAGTAAACCTATTTCCCTCCATCTCAAGCAAGCATTTGAGTTGTTGTGATTAAACTATTATATTGTGATTTGCTTCATCATGTCTTTACTCTTTCTTGTTTAGTACAAGTTTTACCTTGAATGAATATAGCTTTGAAATCATCAATGATTAATATGATTGAGTATGCAAGTTTACCATAAGCTTTTAATATGAGAGCACTGCTCAATAGATGAATATAATTTGTTAAATGTTCTCTGACCAAGAACAAAGTTTGCCATCACCAATTATGATTCCTTATGCACCTTTATTTGTGACTACCTTATACTTGTTTCAAGTTGAATTATATGAGGAAGTTGTTTACTATAATGTCTTGTGTGAATGAATATGATGCTTCTTGTCCGTATTTTATTTATCGACTCTTCACTCCATAAACATGTGGACCTGTTTACGAGTTCGGTTTCGCTTGGGGACAAGCGAAGTCTAAGCTTGGGGGAGTTGATACGTCCAAATTGCATCACTATTTTATATCATAATTTGCTGTTATTCATTGATATATTTCATATTGGGACACAATACTTATGTTATTTCATCTATTTTGCATGTTTCATGATTATTTGGAGATCGAGCACCGGAGCCAGGATTCTGCTGGAAAAAAGCACCGTCAGGATGCAATATTTCGGAAGATCAATTGTGGAAGGAAGTTTTACAGAAACTCCTATTTTTCCAGATGACGGAGGAAGCCAGAAGGGGGAGCCAGGTGGACCCAGGGTGGGCCCACACCATAGGGTGGCGCGGCCCAAGGCCTGGCCGCGCCACCATGTGGTGTGGAGGCCCCTCAGCCCCTTTCGCCTCCTTTTCTTCGCGAAACCCTTCGTCCCGAAGACCGAAGCCACAGAGGAATCCTCACGAAGGGTTACAGCCGCCTCTGCGGGGCGGAGAACACCAGAGAGAAAAGAGCTCTCCGGCGGGCAGGAATCCGCCGGGAAATTCCCCTCCGGAGGGGAAATCGACGCCATCGTCACCGCCATCGAGCTGGACATCATCTCCATCACCATCATCATCATCTCCACCATCATCACCGCCATCTCCTCCGCAGCACCTCGTCATCGCCGTAGCAATTTGGGTTTGATCTTGATTGTTTGATAGGGGAAACTCTCCCGGTATCTATTCATACTTGTTGTTGATGCTATTGAGTGAAACCATTGAACCAAGTTCATGTTCAGATTGTTATTCATCATCATATCACCTCTGATCATGTTCCATATGATGTCTCGTGAGTAGTTCGTTTAGTTCTTGAGGACATGGGTGAAGTCTAAATGTTAGTAGTGAACTATGGTTGAGTAATATTCAATGTTATGATATTTAAGTTGTGGTGTTATTCTTCTAGTGGTGTCGTGTGAACGTCGACTACATGACACTTCACCATTTATGGGCCTAGGGGAATGCATCTTGTACTCGTTTGCCAATTGCGGGGTTGCCGGAGTGACGGAAACCTAAACCCCCGTTGGTATATCGATGCGGGAGGGATCGCGAGGATCTCGAGTTTAAGGTCTGTGGTTAGATTTATCTTAATTACTTTCTTGTAGTTGCGGATGCTTGCAAGGGGTATAATCACAAGTATGTATTAGTCCTAGGAAGGGCGGCACATTAGCACAGGTTCACCCACACAACACTTATCAAAACAATGAAGATTAATCAGTTGTATGTAGCGAAAGCACTAGACTAAAATCCCGTGTGTCCTCGAGAACGTTTGGTCATTATAAGTAAACAAACCGGCTTGTCCTTTGTGCTAAAAAGGATTGGGCCACTCGCTGCAATTATTTCTCTTGCATTTTACTTACTCGTACTTATTTCATCTGTTACATCAAAACCCCCTGAATACTTGTCTGTGAGCATTTACAGTGAAACCTTCATCGAAACTGCTTGTCAACACCTTCTGCTCCTCGTTGGGATCGACATTCTTACTTATCGAAGATATTACGATACACCCCCTATACTTGTGGGTCATCAATTTCCTCCATCTGTATCCGACTCGATCAGTATCGGATACTCCTCATCGTCTCCCCTAATAACCTGATAGTTCTGATTCTGGGTTGTGGCGTCCTCATTCATCTCAGGATTATATCTAACTGAATCACTATGGGTTCCAGTATCTGATCCCCAACGCCAACCTGTGGATTTTTCTATAAGAGTCTCGGAACACTGATTGTTTCCGGATTCCTCTCCACCCTCATATCCTCCATGGGAACTACTAGGAAAGTACCTAGGGGTAATGGGTGTAGTTTGTTGTTCGGGATGGTCAATACTAATGTAATCACCAGCTGAATAAATTGGTGTGTGAACCTCACCCTCTATTGGTTCCTTCCCCTTAGTCTCCTCCTTGGGCTCAGTGAACTCTTCCAGCATTGTGTCAATTGCTCCCGACAAATGTCGGTTCAACTGAAAGAACAATGACAGTAGGTTGCGGCTGTTATCCATATACTTAGCGGGTTCTGCTGGTTTGCGTTTTGCAAGCTTGAAGTGGTTAAGCATAGGATCATCTTCCTCCTCCATATGAGGAATATGAGCGAATTCGGAACCCATAAGCTCCTTCGTCTTATGCTCCCGAATATCAGTGATGGCTCTCATTATGGCTATGTGGTAGGCTGTGTTGATGGTTCTCGCCTCACCTGCTAGCATCACTACAATCATTCCTAGGGATTCTGGAAGTCTTAGTCCTACCCTACACTTCGCCAATACTGGACCGTCGTAGTACCAGTATTTCATTACTTGGATTTGGGGATCGCACCCAAATTCAAGTAACATAGCACGAAGAATGTCTGCGAGTCCTCCGTCGTATTCACTCAAGTTTGATGGCTTCACTTTCACGTTACATCCCGGACGTGACTTGCCATAGTTGGCTGTAGAATAGAAAGAATATAATATTAGTAATAATGCATCATAATAGAGATAATAAAGAATTATCGCACTAAAGGATATGATTGTTTTATTCTCAAGTGAATATTCACCATATTTTTAGAGAATTCTTTACTAATCCTATTTGACTCCTAACGTTTCGTCCCATTTAGTAGGTTCCAACCTAAGGTCAAAGCTTTTGCTCTGATACCAACTGTGGTGACCACTCGCATACCACCGCATGTTGTAGTATGCCAGTCGTTGATATAACATTCACGAAGTACCAATCCGCAAATATTACATCCCTCAGAGTAGTACAACAGAACATAGCAGGTCCATAACTCATTCATTTATTATTACAAACAACATATACATATCATCTCGGAGCTCCTCTTGGGTCCTAAGAGGAATACTCCTGGGTTCGAGGCGAACCCAACTTAACTTACAATATAAAAGTCTTACTAGATTATACATTTATTCCTTCGAGCAGGTAAGTACTTAGAGTTCGTACTGCTCGAATACTACTACTACTTGATCGGTCTAAGCTTGCTCTCCTCCGGAACCTTCCCCGGTTCCGTAGACTATGAGGTAGTCTACACCTTCAACACCTCCAGAGAGGTCTGGTTCATCATAGCCGATGACTTCGGCTCCTTCGAGGTTGTCGTTGTCCTCTTCCAGATGGTTCAGACAATCTAAGCAGGGGATTTAAGAGTGGTATGAGTACGAGCGTACTCAACAAGTTCATTATAGAAAAGAGGTGTTTAATTCACTAGCTACGATATTAGACCAGAAAGTCTAATACCAATGCAGGTTTTGATAAACATTTCTTCAAGAGGTTGCTTTTATTCCAAAGAACAATGTCCGTCAGCCTTCACCGGTTTACTAGAACTTCATGGAGTTCCTTTCCGGCAGCGTTCGCAGTTCCAAATCCCGGAACAGGGAGTGACAGGTCACGATTCATTACACTCTGCAAAGGTGTGTTGCTTTACCCATAAGAGATCTTAACCTTGGTGCCAACCGGGCAGCTTTCCCGTCCACACTTCCTTCGGTGTGAGGCCCGGTATAAGGTCTAGCCAATCATGTTCCTCCGCTACCTCGAACACCCACCCTTTGTTGCAATTCTGACCTTGGGTCCTCGCCGGTCAGCGTATCCAAGGATACCATCCGACCTCGACTAATACCAGGCATGACGGCCTGATACCTTCGCCGGTCGTTGCAACCCCTCATAGACCGCAATACCGTGGGGACTTAGGACTCCCCAGCCTCACCGCTTGCTCCTTCGGGCGACAAGTGTACTACGGACAATGCCGTGGGGACTTAGGACTCCCCAGCCTCACCGCTTGCCCCCTTGGATTACAAGTGTAGTACGGTAAAGCGCGTCCGTTGATGAACGAGAGGTGGAAACACTTTTGACTACTCCGTCCCACTCCGGATCTTATGGTTAACATGGGTATTCCATCCTTGACGCCGCATCGCCCTCCTTGGGTGCGCCGCCAGGCTGACTCGAACCCTGGCCAGGTTGAATGCCGTGCTGGGCCGCCGGTTTTTCGCCTGCAGCTGCGTCGGGCGCCCGGCCCCTACCGAGCGCTGGAGAAGGCGCCGCCACGGGAGCATCAAGAGCCGTGGCCTCCTCCTGGGCTTGACGCGCGGCCCTCTTCTTTTCCCGTTCCATCCACCACTGAGGAGGGGCAGGGCCGCTGGGGTTTCCCCCGCTGGCCGCCCCCTGGCGACGCGCGCCTTGCTCCGCCAGTGCACGCGCCTGCAGTGACGCCTCCTGCTGCTGCTGCGGCCTAACCGGACCGGCGCCCTGCCGATCATCAGCGCCGCTTGTTCCCGACGTGGCGGCCGCGTTGGCCATTGTTGCCGTTGTGGCCAGTGTTGCCCCCGCCTCCTCCGCCTCCCTGGTTCCTCTCCATGAGCACCACCTGCGTGAACGACCGCAACAAAGGGGGCGACGCAGGGGAGATGCGAATGTTTCGAGACCTACGGGAGTGGCAGCGAATGTCAGATGCGGAGGCAGGAAACCCTTGGGCGATGTTAATCGAACCCTTGGGCAGCCACAACTACGTTGGGCTCACAGGCCTTGTCTCTGCAGCAGGTCGAACTGGATCCAGGACAGGCTAACCCAAGTGCGCAGGAGAGGGAGCGGAGGAATCCAACGCTTGCGCGTCCCCGCCCACGCCCACCTGGTCCTGGACAAGCCAAGGCCCATCAGCCGACCTAGACCAGATCGGGGGAAACCCTTCCCCCACCTCCATCACCTCCCTGCCTTCGGACCGCGCCGGCGGTGGCGGAAGAGGAGGATCCGGGAGAGGCGACCGCTGCCGCCGCGCTCCCGTGGGGCCCCCACCCACCCCTGCTGGCCGCAACTGGCAAAGGACCGCCGCCGGAGAGTCCCATCCCCTGACCAGGAGCTCCCGTGCGCGTCGCCCTCCGGTCGCCAGGGCGCGCAGACCCCTGCCTCCGCCATACGAACCCTCAATGGCCAGCCTACCTGATGGGAAGCGGGAGCCTCGGCCGCCAGGCGTGAATGCCGTCCTCCGCGAGGACCGGAGAGAGCCCCCGAGCTCCTCCGCCGCCCGCAGGAAGTCCCCCAGGGTCGGGGACTGAAAACTCACCACATGCTCTGGTGTCTTAGGTGACTCACCGTCGCCACCACTGACCTCGTCGTCGGAATCCTCGGACGCGAGCGCCCAGAACCTACCTCCGAAGCCACCTCTTGGGGACGGCCGCGAGCACAGGTTGGCCGGCGAGGGCCACGCGGAGAGCCCTGCACGCCGCCTCCGGAGTCGCCTCCCGGGTCGCCCCACGCGTCGCCGTCTCCTCCTCCTCTCATCTCCATCCGCAGTTAGAAAACGAGATTGTTGATGAGAAAACGCGATTGTTGATGACAAAAATCTCATTTAGAAAATGAGATTGTTGATGATGCATATATTAGATACATGAAATGCAGGATGGAGTGCAGGCGTCACCATCGGTTGGGCTGGTGTTGCCCAATCCATGGAAGCGCCGCTTGCTAGGTTGGCGACACTTCGGACTTGTGCTCAACCTCTAGTCTACGACAACGAGCTCCACACCTGGCACACCTAGCTAGGTTCATCTAGTTGTGTGCCATTGAGGCACTCGACGTCGTCGACACGATTCTCCAACTTTCGCACCCCTCGTCATGCATTCCAACGGCTCCCACAGTCCCACCTCGAGGGAGAGACCATGTAGCCGGGCTGGCAATTATGTTGAGAGTGAGCATGGGCGGATCCACCGTGTTGGCACACTGAGGAAGCTGCCTCCACTCAAATTTGTATTATCCTTGTAATATTATGTTTAAGGAGTGGGTTTCCCCCCACTTAACAAAGATATTTTACCCAATTAGGGCATCTCCAACGGGACGACCCATCCCGCGCCCGCGCGTCCGGATGGGTCGAACCGGACAAAAACGCGGCCCAGCGCGCGGACCCATCCCTAAAACGGATGGCCGCGGCGTCCGGGACGACCCAAACCCGGCCCAAATCTGGGACGAGTTTGCGTGGCCGCGGACGCGGAAGGCTGGTCGCTCACGTCCTTCCCTTGTCCGCCCCTGGCCCGCATGTCTGTCTCCCAAAACAAAAACCCCTAGCACACATCTCCCGCCGCTCCGCCGCCAGCCAAGGACCGGCGATTTGGGAGCGGCGTCGACGCCGGCCACCGTCATCGAGACGCCGACAAGCGGGGCGGAAGCATAGGTCACGGCCCCGTGCTGCTTTCGCCGCGTCGTAGCAGAGTCGGAGGACGCCGTAGCCGTCGCTGTTGTCCTCTCACCGTCGCGAGACCTCCCGCCGTTCGCAGGTGCGCCGTTGCCGCCGGAGGTGAGCTCTCCTGGACCGTGTTTCCAGACCGCAAGTCGGCCGAGATGGCCATGGCCTGCAGGTCCCTACGGACGCATTGGATGGCCTCCGCCTGCGAAGTGTTCGATGAAATGGGTGTACTAAAATTTGGCCCTTTTCATCTGTAGATCATGGTGGACAGTGACGACGACTACTTCTTCAAGAACTTCATCGACACGTCGTCAGACGACAAATTTTTCACGGAGGTTGCGCTGATCATCCACGAGCACATTGTCTCGCAGATCCCCGTGCACCAGGGGTCCTTGCCGGGGCGCGCGACCGCCTTGGACCGCAAAAGAGAACGCGGCCACGACCAGCTCTTCACCAACTACTTCCAACCCAAGGCATTGTTCACGCCGGCATTTTCAGATGTCCAGGCCGTTGTTCCGCCGGATAATGGATGGCGTCAAGCTCTACGACGACTACTTCTGCGCGAAAGTGGATGAAATTTGCAAGGTAGGCCTCTCTTCGTACCAGAAATGCACGGCAGCGATTAGGATGCTCGCATATGGCGTTGCCGGTGATTTCGTAGATGAGTACACGCGCATGAGTGAGTCTAACGGCTTGGAAGCGATGTACGGGTTCTGCGGAAGCAGTGATCGGTTCGTTCGGAGAACAGTACCTCCGGCAACCTAATGCAGAGGACACAGCTCGTCTGTTGTCAATCAACGCTTCCAGGGGTTTTCCTGGGATGCTTGGCAGCATAGACTGCATGCACTGGGAGTGGAAGAACTGCCCCTTTGGTTGGCAGGGGGCATACATCGGTCATTCTGAGGGGTGCACAGTAATTCTTGAAGCTGTTGCTTCACAGGATACATGGATTTGGCACTCATTCTTCAGAATGGCTGGCTCCCACAATGACATCAATGTGCTGCAGCGCTCTTCGGTGTTTGATAGGCTAGCGTACGGTCAGTCCCCTGATGTGGATTTTCAGATCAATGGCCACCACTACACCAAGGGGTACTACTTTGCTGATGGTATCTATCCACCTTGGGCTACACTCGTGAAGACAATCCGAAAACCCAACTCAGAGCAGGAGGCAAGGTTTGCCAAAGCGCAAGAGGCAGCCCGGAAAGATGTCAAGCGGGCGTTTGGCATCCTCCAAGCTCGTTGGGCTATCGTCAGACACCCTGCCAGAGCCTGGGATGTGCAAACTCTATGGGAGGTGATGACCGCTTATGTAATCATGCATAACATGATTGTTGAGGTAGAGCGGGATGATTCACTCTTTGATAATGACTGGGAGGGTCAGGGAGAGTTGGTTACTCCTCAAGGTGGCCCGGCATCATTCCAGGACATTCTTCATGCACACCATGAAATTCGAGATCTAGCTGTACACAACCAGCTGCAGGCTGATTTGATCGAGCACGTGTGGCAGCATGTAGGCAACAATGCTGCAAACAACAATGATGATGGAAATCCCGAAGCCTAAAGCATTTGTAACGTTTTTACATTTTATTTGAATAACACTTTATCATTGATTATGTGGACAATGTACTGTGTAATAAATTTTGAGCATTTGAACTATTTTCTATAATTTATTTGACGTTTATAATCAATTTACAAGAAAAACATACCATACGGCAGCGCGACCCATTTCTGCAGCGTTGGGCGCACCGCGCGACCCAAACGGACGCGCGGACGCGGGGCTCCGTCCGCGCGTCCGCTCGGCCATCCAAACGGCCCAAAACGAACGACCCAACGCGTCTGTTTGGGTCGCTCGGTTGGAGATGCCCTTAGCCTCTTAGTTTTATTCTGGGTCTGCCCCGCCATGAGAGTGAGTGGGAGAGCAGCAGCATGTGGAGCTAACCTAACCTAGCCGCCGCCTCCTCCTCTCCCGCCTCCCTCCCGGGCGGCGGCGGAGGATCTACCCGTCCCGCTCCGAGCAGCCGCCCCCGGATCGCTGCACCTCAGCCGCCGCTGCTGCCGGCCTCGGCCCCGGCCCCGGCCTTGGCCCCGGCTTCGGCCCCGGCCCGGCCACAGCCCCGGCCCCGGCCTAAGCCACGGCGGCGGTGGCGGCGCCCCTTCCGTCGAACGACGAGGGGGAGGAGAGGGTTTCCACGGTGGCGTTCCATGGGAGGTGATGAAGCGCCGGTGGAGGAAGCCGGGCGGCACGGCTACTTGGCCGGGGCCTGATGCTCTCCGTCGGTAGCCATGGAGGATTTGGTGGAGCGGTGGCGGCCTCCGCCCCCGGTGACGGTTCAGCGGTGGTACGCATGATCCGCGCCGCCGTCTTCTTCCCTGGTGATCCGGCAGGAGGGACTGGCGGCGTGGGGGCGCTGCTGGTCTTGCTTTGTTATTGGTGGCGGTTGGGTTTCTCGCAAGCGAAGATGAAGATCTACCGGAGGTCAGTTTGCTTTGATCTGGCTGGAGAGATGAGTTCCGGAAAGCTCCGCTGGCGAATGGAACAGTGCATATTTTGCCCTGCAGCTTGCTCGGATCGGGTGGTATTCGGTCGCGCGCACCCATGTTTTTATTCCGACCATTTGGTTCCGGAGGGACCGCCGCGAAGCTATATTCTGTGTTGACATCCGGTGACTTTTTGGTCCACGGTGAAGTCAGAAGAAGGAATATCATGAAGGCCGAATTGGTGGACTGACTAAAGGAGGTTCGAGTCAACGTGATGCTTGAGGATGCGCTGGCGTTCCGGGCTTGCGGCAGTGGTATGCATATGGGGGCGGCAACACGGGGAAGTTCGGAGTCTTACCTCTCGGGGTGAAAACCCAAGGTCCGGCCTTAACCGGTTGTGCCTGGCAATGTTCTTGTTGGAGGCATTATTTTGAGAGTGGGGACTATCTTCGGGGAGAAATCCTAAGACCTTTGGTCGGGCGTCGACAGCGCTGGTGCTTTGTTTCCTTCTTGGAGGCGTCGCTTTTGGAGAGTCTGTACTTCAGGTGTTGTCACGGTGGTGGTTGTATTGCTGTTGCTAGGTCTAGAAGGCTGTAGCGGGACTTTTATTTCTTAGTTTTCTTTACTCTTTTTTGGCTGTGTGCATCCATACTGCCATTAGGGTGGAGCGTTGTTACAGAGGCTGGATGTAATTGGTATCTTTTGATATTAATATATTCCCTTTATCGAAAAAATGAGAGTGAGTGGGATACTCACATGTTTGCATCACGGTTGAGGACGAGATGCGCCAACCAGTGACTGATATCTTTATCACATCACGGATGGTTTAAACTGGTACACACAGTTTACGTTTTAAACCATGTGTGATTGTATACATCACACATAGTTTCACCTCTCTGTGTGAAAGGGCCGATATTTACCGGTGGTAATGACAAAGTATCAACTTGTCAATGCCTATGGATTGTAGGCTAGGGTTTAGTTGGAAGTAGAGGGCAAGTAGATCTCGAAGGTTTCAGCCGAAAAGTACTCGACGATTATGAAAACTAGGGTTTGTAGACAATGATTCGATGATCTCTGCGTCCCTCGACTCCCCCTTATATAGGAGGCGGAGCCGAGGGATTCGTGCTTGTACAAGTTACAAAGTCCAGGAAGGTTTCAAACTCATCCCGTAAGATTACAAATAAGACTTTCTATTACAACTCTAACTTTCCTTAATAACATCTTGGTCTTCCGAATCTTCTTATTCTTCGAGTAGTGGGCCTTCAATAAACCCCGGGTACTATCTTCGGCAGGCCCATTAGGGATGCCTATGTCAGTAGCCCCCGAGATTTTGCTTGAATCGTAGAGTCAGGGAAAATCTCCACTGTTTATTTTTACTTGACAACTTAAGCTTTTCCATATTTCTTCACATAAATTTCTATATTGTACAGGGATAATGGTAGTTGGGGCTAGTTCATCTGACGGATCAGGTACTAGTTAACTGCTCTAGAGGCAATCCGCAAAAACCTACTTCAAAATCACGTCCCTGGACATGATTTCGGGATACTCGGTGTAAACTTCGACGGAGTGCCGCTTAAGGTCTTACCATTCCGTCGAGTCCCGGTCATATTTATCGGGTACCTAACGCGTCCGTTAGGATTTTCTTCGTATCCGTTGATACGGATAAAAGTAGCAAACCGACGTCGGAGACGGCGCCACGCCTCACGGAATTGATCCGGGGTCTTACCTTCGCAAAGTTTTGCGGCATTCGAGAAATTGATCGCAACTTCGGCGTTCTGAGAATATATTGTCGAGTGCTTATTCGGCTGATGGAATGGCACATTTTATCGAGTCACGGATGACTTATATTGCTCTCCCGATGGGAGTATATGCAGAGTTATTTATAATTCGAAATATACTTTCTTGCTGTTCTATGTTTCTTCTTTTCATTCTGACTTCCTTTCTTTTTTATAATTTCATCGGGCACGCGAACAGCGTTCCCGACGGGAGTAGCCCCCGAGGCTACAGCCAAGGACTTGTGCTTGGTTGTAGGCTCCACGCTATATGCCGCCATATTTTCTTTCTCTCCCGAAGTTTTATAATGTCTCGGGTGCGCGAACAGCGCTCCCGATGGGAGTAGCCCCCGAGGCTATGAACAAATATTTGCATTTGGTCATAGGCTCACACCATTTCTATCTTGTCTTTATTGAACTCTTCATTTTTCCAAAGTAGCCCCCGAGCATTTGTTCAAAAACTTGTATTTGATCAAAGGCTCTCGAATACTTTTTCATGTCGCCTTTTAATGCCGCTGTTAAGCCGAATTTTTCTCATGGCAAGGTGACGTTATTGCTGACGATAGCCACAATTGCTAGTCAAAAATTTGCGACAAGTCATTTCTCGCTGCCATGCGGGCCCAATTGATCCAGTATCTTGACACGTCGTGCAAGTGGGGGACACACGTCCGCCGCTTTTTCTGGCGTACGTACCGTAACTTCTCCATTATTAAGTTACTTTTTTTACCCCTGTTGCCACGTGGCTATCATCTGTCACGCATTTTCCTTATTCAACGGTCCGTCGTTTCACCGCACCCCTATATAAGATCATCTTCTTCCTCCTCGGACACTTCCGCTCACGCCGTCCTCCTTCTCTCATCTGCGAATTCCCTCCTGCGATCCACAAGCTCTTAAGCTCCTCGCCTCCACACTGCAAATCCTGTGCCATTGTTAATGCCGCCGCGCCGTTTGACGAGGCACAGCACACCGGAATCCTCCATGGCCGCTGCGGATCTTGGGGCGGCGGAGTGGGAAAGATCGAAGATTTCCTCCCAAGACATCAACATGTTGAAGAAGCTGGGGATCAGCAAGAAATCCAAGGCGCTGTGCTTCCCCAGTGAGGAGAGCTACCCAACCCCTCCAATGGGGTACCGGGTATGTTTTGTCGATCACCTCATCCGTGGTCTGTCCGCCCCCATTCATCCGTTTCTTCGTGGATTGCTTTTTGTCTATGGTTTGCAACTTCACCACCTCACACCAAACTCCATTCTTCACATCTCCATTTTCGTCACACTTTGCGAGGCCTTCCTTGGCGTACAGCCTAACTGGGCGCTATGGAAGCGCATTTTCTTCTGCCGCCGTAATGGCTCGCCCAATGTCGCCTATAATATAGGCGGCGTTGTAATTTCTGTTCGTCCCACCGTTGACTACTTCGACGTCAAGCTTCCCGACTCGGTTCAAGGATGGCGCAAGAAGTGGTTGTACATTCAGGAGGAAAACCATGGCTGTGCGGAGGACAACATTCCTCCTTTTGATGGCGCCGAGAAAATCTTTCGCCGCCGTTCTCGGGACGCGGAGGCCACCGAAGAAGAAAGGGCGTCGACGAAACTTTGATGACTCGAATCCGTGAGTTACAAAATACTCGCGGCCAAGAATTATCGGGTATCCAAATCACTGCATACTTTCTTAGTACTAGAGTACAGCCACTTCAAGCTCGCAAATATCCTCTCTGGAAATATGCTGGCGACGAGGACGTAGATCGGCTGTCGGTGAATTTGGAGGTCAAGGATTTAGAGAAACTTGTCCGAAAAATTTCCTCTCTCAGCAAAAGAGATGCTGTCCCTTCTTCTTGCCGTGTGACGCCGTTCAGCGCCGCCAATCCACTTCCCAAGGTAATCTTTGTCTATTTGTCTTGTTGTTGCTGTGCTATCTTTTTGTAACTTCTTTCCTGATATCTCTCCATGCTTTATTTTGCATAGGATCATCCAAAACTTGTCTCGCTTCCTCCTTTTCCTGAAGGTGGAGAAGTCGAAGAAAGGGCCATTGTCACTGATGACAATCAAGAAGCTCCGTATTTTGTGAATGATCCCGTGGATTCTCGAAAATCTGCGGGATCTTCCGAGGACACTACGTCGGTCCAATCTCCTCCTCCCGCTGTTTCTCCAAAAGGGAAAAGGAAGAGGAGTAACGCCGAAGATTGCGGCACTTCCAAAGCCGAAGAAGTTGATCCTTATCTCGCATCCCTCGTCAGCTCGTAAGTCACCTTGATTTCCCCTTATTTCTGTAGTCGAAGTTTTTTATCTTATCTTGCTTTTTATGCTATTGATCCTCAATCGCAGTGATGACGAGGAAGAAGTACCAACTCGTGACGTGGCTCCTCGGACGAGCGCGTCACATACTTTGCTTGTGTCGGAGATGGTAGTTGAAGGAGAAGAATCTTCGCCTCCTCAACAAAACGTCGTCACCACCACTCCTCCTTCAAGCCCCCTTGCTCCTTCACCAAAAAGGACGAGGGTTGAGACGATCGTCGAGCCTGCCCCTCAATTGGGTAGCTTTTCTCAGGCGCTCTTAGATGATGTAAGTTTTTGACTTGCCGAACTAATATCTATATTTCCTCTGTTTACTTCTTTTTGTGCCTTCATTTTTTCCTGTTACCGAAGTTTTCTTTCTTGATTCTTCTTTGACAGCCCATGATCAAAGAGCTTGTTCGCATTGGGTCCCAATTCATTGGGTACCGTGAATATGCCAGCAAGACTGAAGGTAACAACTTTGTGTTGTCATTGCTTCCGATCTTCTTGCTTCTATTTTTGTCGCAATTTTGATTGTTCTTTTCTATTTTGGCAGAGAAACTTGCAGAGGCCAACAGGCTTGCCGACACTCTTGCTCATAAATTGGAGCAAAGTGAAAAGGCTCGCCAAAAAGCCGAACTTGACGCTAGCCAAGCAAAAGTGGAGGCTGATGAAGCCAAAGCAAAAGCTGCTAGTGTCGAGGAACTGCAAAAGAAACTTGAAGGCGCTGAATCTGCTCTGAATGAGCACAAGGCCGCGCAAGCTGCTCGTGAAAAGGGGATCCTCAAGCGCGTGAACACTCAGAATCGTCGCTTCCTCGGTAATTTTGTTGATCCCTTCTATTTTTCGTAAGACTTGCTTTCCTTTATTTTTACTTGCTGTCGACTAATATGTTATTTCTTTGGCAGGTCAAACGAGCCAAGATTTTGATCTTGAGAATCCCACCAATGATCCTCTGCTTGACGCGTTGTCTTATCTGGAGTTTCATGGCCAAGAAATTCGCGAAGGCGTGGTGAATGCTGACGCAGGAATGTCGAAGTTGTTCTCCTACTTCTTCCCGAAGAAAGAGGAGCCGAAGACTTTCCTCGCTCTTGCCAAGGACTTCAATCCGCCGGAGGATCTTGGACTGAAGATGCGCCAGGAAAACATGAAGGTTGCTGTCGAGAGCACTATTGCCCTGGTCGCTGACAGTCAACAAACTATTGACTGGTTGAAAGTAGGCGACACCGAGCAGATAGAACCATCAAGATGGAGGTCATTGATCAAGGCAGCCAAGCCCAACACGAAGAAAATCCTGGCCTATCTCGGGATCAAGCCATCTTCGACTCCTAGCTCATCAAGGCCGGAGGTCTAGTTGAATGCTTTCGCTTTTTCTTTTCTTTGTTTTCTCTATTCCTTTTGCCGTTGTCGCCATTTTAGCCTTGGCGACAATTATCCTGTTAGTCCCTCTGGAGAACTTCTTTTGTAATGCCTGTGTAAATTTCCTAGAAATTAATGAAATTCCTCTTCGTGCTTATCATTGATCCTGGGACTTTCTTTTCCAGTTAATATTTGATAATTACTCGACCAACCCTTGTTCTGCCGCTGCTTCACCTGCATCTTCCTTCTCGAAGAAAGTACTAGTCGATGATAATCCCCTCGAAGGTTCGTCAAGCAAACATTTGTCGGAAGATTTGCAAGAACTTCGACAACAACTTCAATCCATGAAGAAACAAACTCTGGCAATGATGGAACAATCTCGGAAAGCATCTGATCAAGAAAAACTTGCTCTCCAACAAGCCAAAGAAGCTACGGCTGCCAAGGATGCTCGTCGTATTGGAAGCAAAGGGAGCCACGACCCGAGAAAATAGTATGCTCGAGCTGATGCTTGGAAGCTAGCACGGATATGTTAGGTATGTTTTTGCGATCTCATAATGCCTTCTCTTTATTTTGCTTGTGCCTTCCTTCAAATTTCTTGCCTTGTCGCTTAATAGGCTCGGTTCTTGATGCTCGCTGCCGAAGATCAAAGAGTGAACGAGAGAACGAATCTTCTTGTCAATCTTTCCCTTAACCATGGCTGTTTGTTCCGGGCCACTCCTGAACGAACCCAACAAATTGTTAGGTTCCAAGATCGTGCTTGCCAAGTGCGCGAATTTCTCAGTTTTTGCACGACAACATTAACCCTTGTTTATAGGACTTTATTTCCTCGAAATGAGGTTCCCAAAACTCTTCCTGAATTATTGGAGGTATTCAGAGATGCTCCCCGTATTCATAATTTTGTGCGAGCTCAACTCACTGCTGGAGCAAGGTTCGCCATGATTATGATCAATATTTGTCATCCAAAGATAGACCTGACGAAGATTGTTGCTGATTGCCTGGCCAAGAAAACGCGGCGGAAAAATGATATTGACTCAATCGATGATATGGTAGCTCCCGTGGCCGAGTCGATGATAGATGAGCTTCTTCGGATGGACTCAGAGTTTTTTATCAAGGGTTCTTATGCTGAACATAAAACAACCAGAGGCTTGTCCGTAGATAGTATCTTGGGATTTAACTGATTTGTACTATATTGGAAACCTTGTATCTCAATCTTTTTTGATTTCTTTTTTTTTTGTTTCCGAAGAAATTTGTTGTATATTGCAAAAGTCCTCTATATTGTTGGAGCCCCCGAGCCTTCTGGGTAAAGGTTGTACTATTTTTTCCACCTTGAAGATTTTTCTTTCTGTTGTAATAGGACATCCTTGTTTTTTCATTGATGGATTGCCAATCTTCGAGTATCTTTGATATCGAAGTTCTATATTTTTATTGCGAGGTTCTTGGACCAAAGCGCTTAAGATTTTTGACGTGTATACTATATTTATGATTGTTGGCTTCCGATTTTTATATTTGGCGAGGTATTGGTGTACCAAGGCGAAATATTTTAGTGAATCTATATTGTATGTATTTTGAGACTTAGGCGTTGAGCCCCCGAGCGTGTCGAAAAATAAGAAGTATATCTCCACTATCTTTATTATATTGCAGCACCGCGAGCCCGCCTCATTAAAAACCTTTCCGGCCCCACTCGGTGCCCCGAAAAGGAAAAGAGTGCGTCTGAAAACTCGCGGGCGTTTCAGTACATTGTATTTTTACAGAGAAGGACTATATTTCGGCTTTAGGCGTAGAACCGCCTGAGCTGCGCCACGTTCCAGGGGTTTTCTCGGGAACCCCTGTCTTCTTGTCCTTGATCCTGTATGCTCCTCCGTCGATGACTTCCGTGACGATGTAAGGTCCCAACCACGGTGACTCGAGCTTCTCTGTACTTTGCTGATTAAGTCGCAGGACCAAATCACCGACCTGAAACGATCTTGGCCGCAATCGTCGACTGTGGTAGTTCTTCAGGTCTTGTTGGTACTTGGTAACCCGTGACAGTACTTCATCTCGAGCTTCATCAAGTGCGTCCATATCATCCTCCCGAACTTTTCGTGATGTTTCTTCGTCGTACCCTGTTACTCTTGGAGAATCGTGCTCTATTTCAATTGGCAGTACGGCTTCAGCTCCGTGGACGAGAAAGAACGGGGTTTCTTGTGTCGCCGTATTTGGTGTTGTTCGGATGCTCCACAAAACACTTGGCAGTTCTTCTGGCCAGGTGTGTCGAGCCTTTTCAAGTGGTCCTAACAGATGTTTTTTAATGCCATTGCAGATGATGCCATTGGCTTTCTCGACTTGACCATTAGTTTGGGGGTGTGCAACTGACGCGAAGTGCAATTTGATGCCCACTTCCGCACAGTATGCCTTGAACTCCTTCGACGTGAAGTTGCTGCCATTGTCACGTGACGATGCTGTGAGGTACTCCAAATCGAAAAACGATGCCTTTCACGAACTTGATTGCTGATTGTGCGTCTGGTGAATTTATTGGCTTCGCTTCTACCCACTTGGTGAATTTGTCGACAGCAACCAACAGGTACTCGTATCCTCCTGGCGAAGCTTTGTGCAACTTGCCTACCATGTCGAGTCCCCACTGAGCAAAGGGCCATGACAATGGTATTGGCATAAGTTCTGCCGCCGGAGAGTGTGGTTTTGCGGCGAATCTCTGGCACGCGTCGCAAGTTCGTACTATCTCTTTTGCGTCCTCAATTGCTGTCAACCAGTAAAATCCTGCTCGAAAGACTTTGGCTGCAATAGCTCGACTGCTTGCGTGGTGACCACATATTCCTTCGTGCACATCTTTTAGGATTATTCTTCCTTCTTCTGGTGTGACACACCTTTGCAAGACGCCTGAAATACTTCGCTTATATAACTCCCCTTTGATCACTGTGAAAGCTTTGGATCGTCGAATAACTCGCCTTGCTTCAATTGGATCATCGGGTATTTCCTTCCTGAGGATATATGATACGTACGCTTGCATCCAAGGAACTTCTATCATCATCACAAGTTCTTGGTCCTCTTCGTCCTCCATGGTTTCTTTGGGAGACGCCGAAGTTTTTCCTTCTTTTGCTTTTTTCTGCACCTTCTTCGGCTTCGTTGATCTCTCGGCTATTTCTTCCCAAAACACGCCTGGCGGGATTGGGAGGCATTGTGACCCGATGTTTGCGAGAACGTCGGCTTCGTCATTGCTCAGTCTACTGATATGATTTACCTCGCATCCATCAAACAGCTTCTCCAGCTCATTGTATACCTCCTTGTATGCTATCATGCTATCATTGACTGCATCACATTGGTTCATAACTTGCTGAGCCACCAATTGTGAGTCGCCGAAGATTTTTAGTCGAGTTGCACCGCAAGCTTTCGCCATCTTCATCCCGTGTATAAGGGCTTCATATTCTGCTTCATTGTTGGATGCATTTGGGAACATCATCCGTAGGACATACTTCATCTTGTCGCCTTCAGGTGATATAAGTATCACTCCTGCGCCAGCTCCTTCTACTCTCTTGGACCCGTCGAAGTTCATTGTCCAAGTTCTCGACAAATCTGGGGTCCCGTGTTTTGCAGCTCCATCCACTCTGCGATGAAATCTGGCAAAACTTGCGACTTGATTGCCTTTCTTTTTTCATACGTGATGTCCCGAGGGGAAAGTTCTATTCCCCAAAGGGAGACACGCCATGTAGCTTCTGGATTGTTTAATATATTTGAAAGCGGTGCTTCATTGACTACTATTATCGGGTGTGCCGAAAAATAGTGGCGCAACTTTCTTGCTGTTGTAATCACTCCATATGCTAGTTTCTGGTACTGCGGGTACCGCTGTTTGGACGGCGATAAGACTTCGCTAATGAAATATACCGGCCTCTGCACTCCATGGAGTTTTCCTTCTTCTTCTCTTTCGACAACTAGCACCGTGCTAACCACTTGGGGTGTGGCTGCGATATATAACAGGAGAGGTTCCTTTTCCTTCGGCGCCACCAAAACTCGGTGGTGTCGAGATTTTGCGTTTCAGATCCTCGAAAGCTCTATCTCGCTTCTTCGTTCCACTCGGAATTTCTCCCCTTGCTTTATCAAAGCGTAGAACGGTAGTGCTCTTTCTCCCAGCACTGGCGACGAATCTACTTAAGGCTGCGACTCGCCCGATTAATTGTTGTATTTCTTTTAACTTGGTTGGCTTCCTCATCGTTACGATGGCTTGTATTTTGTCGGGGTTTGCTTCAATCCCTCTTGCTGAAACTAAGAACCCAAGAAGTTCTCCTGCTGGGACGCCAAAAGAACATTTCGTCGGGTTTAGCTTGATGCAGAATTTGTCGAGGTTGTCAAAAGTTTCCTTGAGATCTTCGATCAATGTTGTCCCCTTTCTCGATGTTATTACTACGTCATCAATGCATACTTGTACATTTTTTTCCAATCTGTGTTGCCAAACACTTCTGCATCATCCTTTGATACGTTGCTCCCGCGTTTTTCAACCCGAAGGGCATTGTTTTATAACAAAATACGCCGTACGGTGTGATGAACGCTGTTTTGGCTTCGTCGTCTTCCTTTAATCTGATCTGGTTATAACCAGAGTATGCATCCGTAAAGGAAAGACGTTCACATCCTGCCGTGGAGTCGATAATCCGATCGATCCTTGGGAGGGGAAAGTGATCCTTTGGACAATGTTTATTGAGACACGTAAAGTCGACACACATGCGAAGGACTTTAGTGTTTTTCTTTGGCACCATCACTGGGTTAGCTACCCAAGTGGCCTCGGTGGATATCTCTTTGATGAAACCAGCTTCTCTGAGTCGATTAATTTCTGATAGCATAGCTTTGCGGTTTGGTTCCGAAAAACGTCGCAAAGGTTGTTTGATTGGTCTCGCTAGTGGGTCCAAGTTAAGGTGGTGCTCGGCAAGTTCCCTGGGTACTCCTGGCATGTCAGCTGGACACCATGCGAAGATTTTCCAGTTCTCACGGAGGAACTTGACGAGCGCGCTTTCCTATGCGAGGTCCATGTCTTTTGCAATGGATGTCGTCTTTTTTGGATCCGTCGGGTGAATCTGCACCTCCTTAGAATTTTTCTCAGTGTTGAAAGTTGATTCTTTATTTGGCCTTGCGACGTCTGGCAGTACGTCGTAGTCAGTCATGAGCCTTGATGCCAAATACTCAGCTTGCATCCCGAAAGTTTCTGATAGTCGATGAAAATCCTTGTCACATTTATCGGCTAGGGCAAAGCTTCCTTTGATTGTAATTGGTCCCTTAGGTCCGGGCATCCTCCACAGTAGGTACGTGTAGTGTGGTACTGCCATAAATCTAGCATATGCTGGTCGTCCCAACAAAGCATGGTATTGTGATGGGAAATCTACGACTTCAAATTCCAATTTCTTGATTCTGTAATTTTCTCGGGTCCCAAACTGAACATCGAGATTTATCTTCCCCAACGGATAGCTTGGCTTCTCCGGTGTGATTCCGTGGAATCTCGTGTCTGTTGGTTTCAGGTTTGCTAGGGAGATGTTCATCTTCCTTAATGTATCTGCGTACATGAGGTTCAAGCTGCTTCCGCCATCTATAAACACGCGAGACACGTCAAATCCTCGCGATGACCGCCGGTAGTATGAGTGCCGATCGCCCCGGTCAAGGAACTTGCTGCGGATGATCCGCTATGGTGAAGCCGATGTCTTGCCCCGACCAATTGAGGTACTCAACTCGTTGGTGGAGGCATTTTCTCCGCCATGAACACCTGTCGTGAGATTACTTTTTGAGTTCTGTTGGACGGCCTTCCCTTCTGAATCATTGAGACCGCTCCATTAGAATTAGGATCAACATAAGGTGGTGGTGCAGGCGCCGCCGCTATTCTTAGCTGATGTCGATTGTCATCTGTTATCGCGGGAGGAGGTGGTAGGTGGACCTCGCTTCTGGGTTCTCGAGGGTTTCTTTGCGCTGCTTGAGCATTAGCATGCCCCGCATATCTCGAGCATTGCCCGGAAATTTCGACAATCCTTCCGCAGATGTCCTGACTGTCTTTTTCCGTTGTCGTCGAGGAAAAAGTGCATCCGACACGGCCCGTTCATCATTTCTTCGGGAGACACAAAAGGCCTCTCGGAACCTTGGCCCGCTCGTTTTGCCTATTTTGTCGAAATTCGTCTCTCGTTGTCACTTCGTTGCTCATTACTTCTCTGGTAGTCATCTCGATTATTTCCTCCTGCACTGGCTCGGAAACCAGCCGAAATTTGACCTGGAGCGTCATAATTCGAGTATTGTCGAGGAAATCGTCGCCTTGATTGATAATTTCGACCGCGGTCCTCCTCTGGCGACCTATGCCGCTTGTTGTGGACAGCATCTTCTCCATCTGCCCATCTATTTGCTATTTCCATTAATGCAGATACTGTCTTTGGATTGGTCCTTCCCAAATCTTCGACAAAATCTCCACGCCCGATCCCTGCGACAAATGCATCTATTGCTCTCTCATCGGATATATTTTCTCGCCGAGTTTTTTATGATGTTCCACCTTTGGATATATTTTCTCATTGGCTCGTCCGGCTTCGTCGACACGCCCGTAACTCTTCTAGAGACGCGGGCTTCTTGCGTGTGGATCGGAAATTCTTGACGAATATATCCTCAAAGCTATCCCAGCTGTCGATAGATCCCGGCGGAAGCTTCTTGATCCAAGATCGTGCAGCTCCACTTAAGTGCACCCGAATACTTTGCATGGCTGTTGCCCTAGTCCCTCCGAGCTAACTTCACCGTCTCGAGGTAATCAACTAGCCAATCCTCCGGATCTTGCGAGCCGTCGAATTTTTTGAAATGATCGAGCAACTTAAATCCCGAAGGGACTCGAGTTTTTCGTACTCTCCTTGTGAAGCACGGCAAACCGCACATATCCTCGTCGTTTAGTTCCGGGGAATGCCGATGTTCCCTTCTCGCCTTGCCGTGCTCTGTCTACCCTTGCTTGTGCCTGCCGTGTCTCTTGCTCCACTTGTTCCTTCGACATTTGCTCGCCGTCGCTGCCGTAGGTCGTGGACTATTTTGCCTTGCAACTCCTTCCGGCGGTGTTGATACAAACGCCGTTCCCATGGCTTCAGCTCCTGCTACTGCCATGTTGTACAAAGCCTCCCTTGGATCTCCTGGAGGTGGCCCGGATGCAAGGATAAAGGCTTGTGTCGCCATATACCCAGCTTCTGGTGTCTTAGGGATAATATTCCCTCTTGTGTCTATCGACATAAAAGACATGTCGAGATTTTGAACCAGGTACTCTCTTTCTCCTTCAGGTATGTGTTGCAATCTGGACCTTGCTCCGTTCCGAGCTTCTCTATGGCTATCTCCCGAGGTTCCAGATTATCGACTTAGCTCGCCCTTCGTCTGCTTGACGCGGAAGCTGCCTCCTTTCTTCTGTTTAAAGCTTCTGTCTGTTTTTCCAGTTCTCTTCCAGCTCTGGCGAGTCTATATTGATAAGCTTGCAGTTCTTGGACTGTAGCGGTTGTCGTCATTGGCTCCGAACCATCTAAAGCTTTTGCAGCTCTATCCCAGGCTGTTTGCGGAAGTTGAACTCTGACGCGTGGTGTGGGCCCGACATCTTTAGTGCCCATACCTCTTCTTAGATCTGAGGGATCGACATAGGGATTGCCCAAATCATCGAAAGCCTCCGATGTTTCCTCTTGATCGCGGCTTGCATCTCCAATGGCGAAAACTTGATGATATTTTGGAGTTTTCACTTTGCTTGGTTCGGTGACACCATCATAGAGTTTGGTGAAGACCTTCCCAATAGAGGTGGATTTGTCGATGAAGTCGAAGCTATCAGTGTCACTTGAATCATCGCTTATATAAGAGTCCGCCGATGATTCGAAGGACATGTCGCCGAAGATTCGGCGAGTTTTTCACTTGCCCCGCTCGTCGATGAAGCGTGGCGACGAAATCTCCTTATCGCTGGACTCGGCGGATGATACCGAGTTTGAGAGATCAGAACCACCCGACGAAAATCCCGACGAGATCGGAACTTCGAGACGATACACTCCTTCTTTCTCGACGCGGAAATCGAATTTTCCAAACGTCATCTTCATTGGCTCCTCCAGATACGCATATGCATCCAAACGGGAGGGCGGGTGAGGTACAAAATCGACAAGACCAGTTTCGATCTGTTTACCTCTGTCCATGATGTTGCCTGCTACTGATGAAGTCGACGATCTTGAACGTGCCATCGAGATCAGCTCCTTGTCGCCTCTAATTCCCACAGACGGCGCCAATTGACAAAGTATCAACTTGTCAATGCCTATGGATTGTAGGCTAGGGTTTAGTTGGAAGTAGAGGGCAAGTAGATCTCGAAGGTTTCAGCCGAAAAGTACTCGACGATTATGAAAACTAGGGTTTGTAGACAATGATTCGATGATCTCTGCGTCCCTCGACTCCCCCTTATATAGGAGGCGGAGCCGAGGGATTCGTGATGTACAAGTTACAAAGTCCGGGAAGGTTTCAAACTCATCCCGTAAGATTACAAATAAGACTTTCTATTACAACTCTAACTTTTCTTAATAACATCTTGGTCTTCCGAATCTTCTTATTCTTCGAGTAGTGGGCCTTCAATAAACCTCGGGTACTATCTTCGGCAGGCCCATTAGGGATGCCTATGTCAGGTAATAAGATGGGCTGGTTTGAATCCCACTAACTACATATTATGTTTTGTGGTCGTACAATGACTTCCTATTCTTAACTTTTATTACCTTCTAATTTTCTAACTTACTATGCTGCTCATTTTTTGAATAGTAGTGTCCCCTTCAACAAATTTGTTTTCTTTGGAGAAAGTTGCTGTAATGCAATCGTCATGTCAGCCCCACTAACCTGTTCAAAAAGAAAAAAATCAAGATATTAAGTTTTTTGGTCTCACAATGACTTCCCTTTCTTAACTTTTTTATTAGTACCTTTTGAGTTGCTAACCTCCTATGCCGCTCATTGTTGGAGAGTAGCATTTCCTTTAGCAAATTTGCTTTTCCTAGAAAGTTGCTGCTAATGCAGTGGTTGGTGGAAAATCATATTTATCGCCTAACGCGAGCATGAATGTGCTCCGCTCACGGGTGCGCGATGGTTGGGCCAGCCCATCATCGTCTATAACAGCCTAGTTTCCATCGTTTTTCTGTTGTTTTGGTCGGCCTTTTGTGCTTCATTCTTTTTACTGGTTTCTCATTGTTTTCGTGGGTTTTTAGGTTCTTCGTGTTTATTGCGGTCGAGTTTTTTTGAACTTTTTTCCAAATTTGAACTTTTTTCAAGTTTGAATCTTTTTTAGATATGAAGATTTTTATGTTTGAATATTTTTAAAATTTTAAAAACAAACCAACTTTAGAACAATTTATAAATATGAGCAATTTCTAAACCTGAACATTTTTTAAAATTTTGGACCTTTTTACATTTAAGCATTTTTCCAAATTCTTTATAACCAGGGAAAATCGAAAAAATATACCTGTTATTAGACCGCAATGGGGCAGCCCACGAAGGAATGAGTTGCATAGTGCATGCAGGGAGCGATATAAATAGAGCTCCCCTCGTCGGACCATAAAATAGGAGATGAAGCCCATGACTGTGGGACTGACAAAGCAAGCAAAAGCCTCGGGCAAACAATTGCCACCTCTTCAAGCACATGGCTGTGCAAGCGGCAAAGCCCAGCAAAAGCCTCTGCCCAACAATTTCCACCTCTTCTCTATTCAAACTCTAAAAAGAGCATCTTCTCTATTTTTTTTTGTGGTTTGGAATTTCAATGCCTACCAATACCCCACTGCATAATAAGATAGGCTGGTTTGAATCCCACTAACTACATATTATATTTTCTGATCGTACAGTGACTTCCGATTCTTAATTTTTTATTACCTTCTGATTTGCTCGCCCAGCATGCTACTCATTGTTGAAGAGTAGTGTCCTCTTCAACAAATATGTTTTCTTTAGAGAAAGTTTGTGCTATTGCAATACATTAACTTGTTCAGACAAGAGAAAAACCTAGATATTATGTTTTCTAATCATGCCATGACTTATTTGTTCTTAATTATTTATTACCTTTTTAGTTGCTAACCCGGTATGATGCACATTGTTGAAGAGTAGTGTTTCCTATAGCAAACCTGTTTTTCTTAGAAAGTTGCTACTAATGTAGTGGTAGGTGGAAAATCCTATTTATCGTCTAACACGAGCGTGAATGCGCTCTACCCACGGATACATGCCCATGTATTGGGTTGGGCCGAGGAAAGCCCGATGCTGAAAAAATAGGCCCAAGCTCGACCCGACCAAATACCCACAAAGCCCATTGGCCCGTTAGGCCGCGGGCCGGGCCATAGTGTTAAAAGGAGTTTTCGGGCTACCCATGCCAGGGCTGGCTGTTGGGCCAACATTTTCAGGCCCATGCCCGGGTTTTTGGGCTGGGCTTCGGGCCGAGCTGCCCATGGCTAGGTCTAACCCACGGGCACACGATGATTAGGCTGGCCCATCAACGTCTATAACAACTGGCTTTTCCATTGTTTTTCTATTGTTTTGGCCGTTTTTTATGGTTCATTCCTTTACCGGTTTCTTACTGTTTTCGTGGGTTTTTAGGTTCTTCGCGTTTAGTGCGGTCGAGTATTTTTAAAATCTATTCCAAATCTGAACTTTTTTGAAGTTTGAATCTGTTTTAGATGTGAAGATTTTGTTTGTTCGAACATTTTTAAATTTTAAAAAAATATCAACTTTGAAGCTTCTCTAGATTTGATTTTTTTTAATATGAACATTTGTTAAACCTGGACATTTTTATTTGAGATTTTTTTCTTCAAATCTTCGTAACAAGGGAAACCATAAAATATACCTGTTGTTAGACCCCAATGGGGCAGCCCACGAAGAGATGTGCTGCATAGTGCATGCAGCGAGCGACAAATAGGAGCCCGTGACCGCGAGAGTGCAAAGCGCAGCAAAAGCCTCAGGCCAACAATTTCCACCTCGTAAAGCCTGTGCTCGATAATTTCCAATTCTTCTCTATTCAAAGTTTCGACTAAATTATGAAGAACTACCACAATTGAGACGAAGAATACGGGTCAGTGCTATTTTTGGAAAATTTTTCGGTTCAGTACAATTCTTTGAGACAACCAGCAACAAATCAAATCTCGCAAATCGTTAACTAAAATTGTTCATAGTGGGAGCAACATAGTTAGTAACATCACACATCTCGAGATATTTTGGTGACATGGTATATTAATAAATAAAGAAAGAGAGTGAGGTGGTAACTAACTATGTTACGATAACATCACACACCTCAAGGTAAGATGAGTCTACACCATAATAAATGATATAATGCATAACACCACATGTAGGTTACTACCCACTACTATGAAGGTAGTAACCTAAACTAGTAACATGGCATATGTTACTCGTCTAAGTTACTTCCTACTACCCTAATAACGTTTTAACCGTCACGAACCCACTGTCAGATGACGTGGCCAAAACGGCGGTCGACACCCGCCGGCACAGAGCTAGCACAGGAAGCCGTTTCCCGCAGCTACAACCTAACGGACATGGCACCCTTGTTGCCGAGCCAGCCCATTACGCCGCAGCCGATGCAGGAGACACTGGGGCGTGCACGAACTGGCAGAGGTCGCCGCGGACCCACACGGTGACTGCCTAGCTCACCACGCACTGGAAGTCGCGCGCCCCTAGGTCGCCGGCGCCGGCGTACCGGACCGGATGCACCTTCTGCTTCTCCCCTCCTCCTCTGGCTGCGTTGAATCCCAGGGAAGAGGACGGCGACAACCGGTACAGGGCGGCCAACACGAGCTCGTTCCAGCGCAAGTCGATGCGGTTGTTGTGCGCCCAACACGTTCCGCCCTCTCAGCAGCAGCACCTCCTAAAATCTCCATGCGTCGGTACCTGCGATTTGTAAGTAACCATGGACATGTGCTAGCTGCATTATGCATAAGCGATCTGGACGCTGCTCTGAAGCAGGACGGGAAGTTTCTCGTGCCTCGCCGCGCTCTTCGTCGAACTCCTTCCGTGCGTGCTGTCCCACGCTCGGAGCACAGCTAGCTCCACGCAATGCCATCGCGAGCCCCTTCGACGGCACCGCGGCCGATGCCTTCTCCGCCTCCAAGCCCTTCGTGCCCTCACACCTGCCGTCGCAGTCCATGCAGAGGTACGCCGGCTCGCCTCCCCTCCCCTGGCCGGCCACCACGCGTCGGCGGCCGAGCGCGCCGCGCAGTCCGCGTAGAGCAGCGGACGCACGTAATTTCTCGGAGCGCGTTGGCGGCATGAACGTGGCGGTCGCAGGCCACGCAGAGCCGCGCCGCGTCCGCGTGGCAGTGCAGCGCCGCCGCCGCCTCTAGTCGCACGACCACCGCTCCGTCCCCCTCCGTCCTTCATCTCCAGCGCCCCGCCCGCCAAGACACTGGAGCAAACGAGACGGGAGCAGAGGCGGCGGAGGATATGGGCTAAACCGTGAGAGATGATTTTCCGGTCGACGTCGCCTCCCTTGGTCACCGGGCACCGCGCACCCTTGTCTTAACCGGCGTGGGCCTAAACGGCAGGTCGACGACCGTTTTGGCTATGCCATCTGACAGTGGTCCGTGATGGCTAAAACGTTATTAGTTGACTATTTGCACGATTCGTTGCTGGCTGTCTCAAAAATGGTACTGAATTGAAAAAATTATCAGAAATGGTACTAATCTGTATTATTCTCCTCAATTGTGGTAGATCCTTGTAATTTACTCCGAAGTTTCGAACTCTAGAAAAAGCATTTTCTCTATTTTTTTCGGTTTGGAATTTCAATGCCTACCAATATCTGGTGAGACTTTGCTATATCGAGGTTGGTCACATCAAGCTACAAAGCTTGGATCCGATGGCGACGTCCGATGGTTGACGCGAATGATATTTGCAGAAAATTTAACTATGCACGCGTGGCAACTAACAATCATGATTTTTTTTAAGTGAGCCATATCACTATATCAGCAACTGAATTCGTCGCGCAAGACGAGAAGCCTCTGGCACGGGCTAAGGAAAGTCATATGTGATCGACGCCTTCAAAGTCAACTGATGGATGTTTAGGGCCTGTTTGGTTGGCTGAGTCGCCACATTATTGCATTGCATCGCACGGTTTTCAAAACAGCGTTTTGCCTCCTCTTAGAGTATATGTACGGTTTAGGTAGTCTAGGATAGAGATAGATCTTGTGTCTTGTCTTGCACTCCAAGATGATCCATGTACGCATATATATACTCGCTCATGAGGCTGAATAATACATTCATCATATTCCGCATATCTCTATCCCCCTCTATCCTTCTACATGGTATCAGAGCGGCGCTGATCTTGACCTAGCCGCCGCCCGCGCTTCCGCCCGTGCCACTCCCGGGGAGGTCAATCTCCATGGCCTACTCCGGAGCCGCGCAACCCGTATGAGGGTTCGTCCACCGATCCGTTGATCCGCTGCCCTCGAGTCTTTTTTTTCCAATATGTAGATTGATTTTCTTTTTGCGTCGCCGGTCGCTCGACCGGCGTTTTTCCTTTTTGGTTTACCGATCATGGATCGGATTGAGTCGCCCATCTTCGTCGTCCTCTTGCGCCTCTACTCCGACAACGGCATCGACCTGCACCGGCCATCAACCACACGGCACAGCCGCACGCGCCGCACATGGGGCGCCCCTACGTGCATCGCAGCAGGCTGTTCTTGCTCGCGCGGTCTCCATCGCCTGTCCGTCTTCGTCGCCATCGACCGGGACTACATCGACAACGCCGCTATCGACTCCGATCTGCGCGTCGTCCACGTCATGGCGTGTATCGTGCTGCCGTCGGTCAGATCCGTCAGGCGGCCGGCGCCACGACCTGGCCGACCGGCCTCAGCACCGGACGGGCCGGCGCCACGGCCGGCAGACCGGCCACCTGACCGGATTACCAGGCGCTACAACCGGCCGAATCGGCTTCTAGACCGGGTCGGACCGGACCAAACCGGGCCCAGAACCGATGCCTACCGGGCCGCTATCCAGGGGCTTCCGCCCAATCACCCGACGCCCAGGCCGGCAGACCGGGCTCCAGGCCGGTTGGACCGGCGCCCCGGCTGGTCAGACCGGGCCCCAGGCCGGCTGGACCGGCGCCCAGGCCGGTCATACCGGACCCCAGGCCGACCGTTCCAGCTGTGCATTCGGTAGTATAGGCGTCCAGTTCTGCAACGCCATCGGCTCCGATCTGCGCGTCGTCCATGCCATGGCGCGTATCGTATCTGAAGGAACGCTCGAATCGGAAGTTTTTCCAGGGCAGCCCCGTTCTAGTGCCATTTTGACTCCAGCGATACAACAGCTGCACGAGCTCTTGCTTACGCTCACTCTCCCTTACACTACTTCACACACTCTCTCTCAAATCAACATAAACATAGTCTGAATCCAAATAAGATGTACACGGAAAAAATGCGTATCGATGATACGAACCAATTCCCACAATCGGTTGCGAGTCATAAATCGTCAATTTCGTGTATGAAGTTCTAAGCGAATTTTGTCAAATTTATCACACACGCTCAACCGTTTGAGATTTCCTTTCAGAAGTAGGTTCACCTTACCATTCCGCATGACTTTCATGTTGACGGGTTTTTGTTTCGGTGCACATACGCTGATACATAATTAACTCACAAGTATACTACAATTTGTACGCGTATGTCTGACTAAGGTTTGGAGAACTTTTGCTCAACTTCTCGCTCGCTATTTTCATGGACGACGACGTGGTGATGATAGGTGAGAAGTGAGAGGTGATAATCCATGTTGGTGGAGTCATGGTGGTGTTTGTCTTCGTGGTCGGCGACGTGCTATGACCGACGTGATCGACGGTGTCATGGTGATGTACATTTTTGTGATCAGCGATGTGCCCATGCTTGTGACCGGCGTGACCAGCGGTGTCCTGGTGGTGTTCGTCTTCGTGGACGGCGACATGGTGCTGCTTGTGACCAGCGTCACCGATGGTGTTATGGTGGCGTTCGTCTTCGTGGTCGACGACGTGCCCATGCGTGTGACCGGCGTCACCGATGGTGTCATGGTGGTCTTCGTCTCCGTGGTCGGCGACGTGCCCATGCGTGTGACCAGCGTCACCGATGGTGTCATGGTGGTCTTCGTCTTCGTGGTCGGCGACGTGCCCATGCTTGTGACCGCTGTGACCGACAATGTCATGGTGGTCTTCATCTTCGTGGTCGGCGACGTGCCCATGCTTGTGACCGGCGTGACCGGCGGTGTCATGGTGCTCTTTGTCTTCGTGATCGGTGATGTGGTGATGGTTTTGACTGGCGTGATGGTGGTGCCATGGTGGTGTCTGCCTTCGTGATCGTCGACGTGCCAAAGAGGTAAAAGGTAAGGTCACCATGTGGATAAATGGTGAGGCTAGGACTGGGCTTCGTATGTAACCAAACGATGAGGTCTGGCTTTCTTCTCTGGCATGGAAAAGGCCGCACAGCCTACCAAACGACCCGGTTTTCATGATCCCATCTCTGATGCAGTGAGCCACGATTTCGATGCTGGCAACCAAACGCGGCTTTAGCTTCTACTCCTATTCGGTGAGAGAGAAATAGATACACATATTTGTTTCGTTTTGAGAACAGTAGAATCTACGCGCTCGTGTCGCACGCATATACCCCGTTTAGTTACTTGTGGCAAGATTTTTCTTCTGCTACCCAGATTTTACGCAGTTCAAACAATAGACTATTTATTATATTACAGTACACCAAAATTTAAGCAATTAATTTCAGTATCTTATACATCAAATCAAATAGTTTATTACAATAGTTAAAACAAATAAAATTAAACAATTTTGTAGTGCAAGCTACACGTCAAGCGGCGTTTCCTTTTATCGCCCATAAATGCTTCACCAGATCATCGTGAATGTTAACTACATGATACTTCACCTTTATGGGCCTAGGGGAATGCATTGTGTATTTGGCTACTAATTGTGGGGTTGCGGGAGCGACAGAAACCCAAACCCCCGTTAGAAAACCGGTGCACGAGGGAGTTCAGGATCTCAAAGTTTAAGGTTGTGGTTAGATTTATCTTAATTACTTTCTTGTAGTTGTAGATGCTTGCAAGAGGTGTAATCACAAGTATGTATTAGTACAAGTATGGGTAGTGCATTAGTATAGGTTCACCCACACAACACTTACCAAACCATTGAAGATTATTCAGCTCTGTGAAGCGAAAGCACTTGACATAATTCTCGTGTGTCCTCAGGAATGTTTGTTCATCATAAGTAAAACAACCGGCTTGTCCTTTGCTCTAAAAAGAATTGGGCCACTCGCTGCAATTATTACAACTCATTTTATTTACTCGCACTTTATATATCTGCAATACCAAATACTCCTACAAACCTGTTTGCTAGTGCTTACAGTGAATCCTCAATCAAAACTGCTCGTCAACACCTTCTGCTCCTCGTTGGGTTCGACACTCTTATTTATCGAAAGTACTACGATACACCCCCTATACTTGTGGGTCACACGCTCATGCCATCGGCGTGCGCGGTGACCTGGAAAGGGGAAGACGACAACGACGAAAGAAGCGTACTGCTTCGATGCTGGGCTGGTTGGGCCGAAAGGAAGAGAAGAGAGAAAGGAGAAGATGGGATGGGGAACTGGGCCGGAAGGGGAGAGAGGGTTGGCCGCCGGGGAGAGGGAAGATGGGCCAGGGAAGGAGAGAGCCCAGGGTAGGGTTAGGGGTTTTTCTCCCTTTTCTTTAGCTGATTTGAAAACTGGTTTCAAAAAGTTAAAATTTGAACTCCAACTGAATTCAAGTAGAGAGGTGAGAGAGAGTGTGTAAGGGTATTTTACCCTTATCCATTATTTTGGTAACAATGACACCGTGCTAGAGTATTTGGCCTAATATGTTTGTAAAGATAATCTCAGGTATTAGGCAATGAGGCATAAATGGTGTATCAAAGGAACAAGAAGGCTAAAGGAGACCCCCCCTTCAGCAACAATCGAAAAGGGGTCTACAGCGGAAATCTGGTACGCAGCCCGGTCCAACAGGACCGAGCAACCGCCGATCCGACGCACAGCTCGGTCCACCGATCGCCAACCGGGGGCAAGTCCGGCGCACGACCCGGTCGACCGGCCGCC
>NC_061510.1:221749916-221809701 GCF_022539505.1 Lolium rigidum
GATGAAATAAGCGATGATTGCAGTATTTGGAAACAAGGCCTAGGGATCATACTTTCACTGATGGACACTCTCAACATTGATCACATAATAAAACCACTCTACACTCTCTTGTTGGATGATGAACACCACTAATTGTGTAGGGCTACAAGAGCACCTCAATGCCGGAGTTAACAAGCTCCACAACATTCGATGTTCATATTTAAATAACCTTAGAGTGCATGATAGACCAACGCAATTATACCGAGTACTAACATAGCATGCACACTGTCACCATCAGGCTATGAAAGGAGGAATAGATCACATCAATACTATCATAGTAATAGTTAACTTCATAATCTACAAGAGATCACAATCATAAACTACGCCAAGTACTACATGATGCACACACTGTCACCATTACATCATGGAGGAGGAATAGACTACTTTAATAACATCACTAGAGTAGCACATAGATTAATAGTGATATAAAGCACATTGCAATCATAAAGGAATATAAATAAGCACTTCACTATGCTATTACTGAATTACTCTCGGCAAGATAACGAACACTAATTCATCATGTAGGCAAACCTTAAAGATGTATTCCCAACTACTAATAAACACCCCATGCTGTCACTGTGAGCATTCATAGGAGGTACTAACACACCACAATTTCATAGAGACACCCAACTCAAATCATAACTCAGTGAATAAGTATTCTGTGAAATATAGCCTAAGAGACCCACACGGTGCACACACTGTCACCTTTACACACGTGGGACAAGAAGTCTCCGGAGATCACATAAGTAAAATCCACTTGAATAGCATAACGACATCTAGATTACAAAGCTCATCATATGGATCTCAATCATGTAAGGCAGCTCATGAGATCATTGTATTGAAGTACATGGGAGAGAGATTAACCACATAGCTACCGGTACAACCCTTAGCCTCGGGGGAGAACTACTCCCTCCTCATGGGAGACAGCAGCGGTGATGAAGATGGCGGTGGTGTAGATGGAGACGCCTTCCGGGGGCACTTCCCCGTCCCGGCAGGGTGCCGGAACAGAGACTCCTGTCCCCCAGATCTTGGCTTCGCGATGGCGGCGGCTCGCGGAAGGTTTCTCGTACCGTGGCTTTTCCGTATCGAGGTTTTAGGTCAGGGAGGCTTAAATAGGCGAAGAGGCGGAGTCGGAAGGGCCACGGGGGACCCACACAGTAGGGGGGCGCGCCTGGCTCCTTGGCCGCGCTGCCCACACGTGTGGGGCCATCAGGGCTCCCCTCTGGTGCCTCTTCGGTGTTCTGGAAGCTTCGTGGAATTATAAGATGCTGGGTGTTGATTTCGTCCAATTCCGAGAATATTTCCTTACTAGGATTTCTGAAACCAAAAACAGCAGAAAACGAGAGCGGCACTTCGGCATCTCGTCAATAGGTTAGTTTCGGAAAACGCATAATAATGACATATAATGTGTATAAAACATGTGAGTATCATCATAAAAGTAGCATGGAACATAAGAAATTATAGATACGTTTGAGACGTATCAAGCATCCCCAAGCTTAGTTCCTACTCGCCCTCGAGTAGGTAAACGATAACAAGGATAATTTACGAAGTGACATGCTACTAACATAATCTTGATCATACTATTGTAAAGCATATGAGATGAATGCAGCGATTCAAAGCAATGGTAAAGACAATGAGTAAACAACTGAACCATATAACAACGACTTTTCATGAATAGTACTTTCAAGACAAGCATCAATAAGACTTGCATAAGAGTTACTCATAAAGCAATAGATTCAAAGTAAAGGCATTGAAGCAACACAAAGGATGGTTAAGTTTCAGCAATTGCTTTCAACTTGTAACATGTATATCTCATGGATAGTTGTCAACATAAAGCAATATAACAAGTGCAATAGGTAAACATGTAAGAATCAATGCACACAGTTGATACAAGTGTTTGCTTCTAAGATAGAAAGAAGTAGGTGAACTGACTCAACATAAAAGTAGAAGAATGGCCCTTCGCAGAGGGAAGCATGGATTACTATATTTGTGCTAGATCTTTTATTTTGAAAACAAGAAACAATTTTGTCAACGGTAGTAATAAATCATATGTGTTATGTATAAGATATCCTATAAGTTGCAAGCCTCATGCATAGTATACCAATAGTGCTCGCACCTTGTCCTAATTAGCTTAGATTAACATGGATTATCATTGCATAGCATATGTTTCAACCAAGTGTCACAAAGGGGTACCTCTATGCCGCCTGTACAAAGGTCTAAGGAGAAATCTCGCTTTGGATTTCTCGCTTTTGATTATTCTCAACTTAGACATCCATACCGGGACAACATAGACAACAGATAATGGACTCCTCTTTAATGCATAAGCATACAACAACAGTTAAAATTCTCATAAGAGATTGAGGATTGATTGTCCACATCGAAACTTCCACCATGGATCATGGCTTTAGTTAGCGGCCCAATGTTCTTCTCTAACAATATGCATACTCAAACCATTTGATCATGAAAATCGCCCTTACTTCAGACAATACGAACATGCATAGCAACTCACATGATATTCAACAAAGGTGTAATAGTTGATGGCGGCCCCAGAAGCATGGTTACCGCTCAACAAGCAACTTATAAAAAAATAAGATACATAGCTACATATTCTTCACCACAATAGTTTCTAAGGCTATTTTCCCATGAGCTGTATATTGCAAAGACAAAGGATAGAACTTTAAAGGTAGCACTCAAGTAATTTACTTTGGAATGGCGGAGAAATACCATGTAGTAGGTAGGTATGGTGGACACAAATGGCATAGTGTTTGGCTCAAGGATTTGGATGCACGAGAAGAATTCCTCTCAATACAAGGCTAGGCTAGCAAGGTTGTTTGAAGCAAACTCAAGTATAAAACGGTGCAGCAAAGCTTACATATGAACATATTGCAAGCATTATAAGACTTTACATCGTCTCCTTGTTGTTCAAACACCTTAACCGAGAAAATATCTAGACTCTAGAGAAACTAATCATGCAAACCAGATTTTAACAAGCTCTATGTAGTTCTTCATTAATAGGTGCAAAGTACTTGATGCAAGAGCTTAAACATGATCTATATGAGCACAACAATTTCCAAGTATCAAATTATTCAAGACATTATACCAATTACCACATGCGGCATTTTCTGTTTCCAACCATATAACAATGAACGAAGCAGTTTCAACCTTCGCCATGAACATTAAGAATAAAGCTAAGAACACATGTGTTCATATGCAACATCGGAGCGTGTCTCTCTCCCACACAAATAATGCTAGGATCCGAATTTATTCAAACAAAAACAAAAACAAAAATAAAAACAAACAGACGCTCCAAGTAAAGCACATAAGATGTGACGGAATAAAAATATAGTTTCACTAGAGGTGACCTGATAGGTTGTCGATGAAGAAGGGGATGCCTTGGGCATCCCCAAGCTTAGATGCTTGAGTCTTCTTGAAATATGCAGGGATGAACCACGGGGGCATCCCCAAGCTTAGACTTTTCACTCTTCTTGATCATATTGTATCATCCTCCTCTCTTGACCCTTGAAAACTTCCTCCACACCAAACTCAAAACAAACTCATTAGAGGGTTAGTGCATAATCAAAAATTCACATGTTCAGAGGTGACACAATCATTCTTAACACTTCTAGACATTTCTCAAAGCCACTGGAAGTTAATGGAACAAAGAAATCCATCCAACATAGCAAAAGAGGCAATGCGAAATAAAAGGCAGAATCTGTCAAAACAGAATAGTCCGTAAAGACGAATCTTTTAGAGGCACTTAACTTGCTCAGATGAAAATGCTCAAATTGAATGAAAGTTGCGTACATATCTGAGGATCACTCACGTAAATTGGCAGATTTTTCTGAGTTACCTACGGAGAACCCTGCCCAAATTCGTGACGAGCAAGAAATCGTTTCTGCGCAGTAATCCAAATCTAGTATGAACCTTACTATCAAAGACTTTACTCGGCACAACAATGCAATAAAATAAAGATAAGGAGAGGTTGATACAGTAGTAACAACTTCCAAGACTCAAATATAAAACAAAATTGCTGTAGTAAAATAAACACATGGGTTATCTCCCAAGAAGTGCTTTCTTTATAGCCATTAAGATGGGCTCAGCAGTTTTAATGATGCACTCCCAAGAAATAAGAGTTGAAGCAAAAGAGAGCATCAAGAAGAAAATTCAAAACAAATTTAAGCCTAACCCACTTCATATGAAAAGGAATCTTGTAAATAAACAAATTCATGAAGCATAATGCAACAAGCATAGAAAGATAAAACAAGTGTAACTTCAAAAATTTCAGCATATAGAGAGGTGTTTTAGTAACATGAAAATTTCTACAACCATATTTTCCTCTCTCATAATAATATCCAGTAGCATCATGAGCAAACTCAATAATATAACTATCAAATGAAACATTCTTATCATGAGTCTCATGCATAAAATTATTACTCTCCACATAAGCATAATCAATTTTATTAGTAATAGTGGGAGCAAATTCATCAAAGTAGCTATCATTATTATTCTCATCAAGTGTAGGAGGCATAGTATAATCATAATAAAATTTACCCTCCATAGTAGGTGGCACCAAAAGACCACTATCATTATAATCATCATAAATAGGAGGCAAAGTATCATCAAAGAAAATTTTGTCCTCAATGCTTGGGGGACTAAAAATATCATGCTCATCAAAACCAGCTTCCCCAAGCTTAGAAATTTCTATATCATTATGAACAATGGTGTTCAAAGCGTTCATACTAATATTACTACTAGCATGCAAATAAGGTTCCATAGGTTTTTTAATTTTCGCATCAAACAATCCATGTCTTAACTCAGGAAATAGAATAAAAAGCTCACAGTTGTTTTCCATTATGCCTTCCTAGTGTTTAACAAGAAACAAAAAGATGCAATTGCGGGATCTAAAGGAAATAGCTTCGAGCACTCACACACCGGCAACAAGACTAGGAAATAGCTTAGTAGTCGGAGGATGTGAATACCTTTTACCTTACCTCCCCGGCAACGGCGCCAGAAAATAGCTTAATGTCTACGCACACTTCTATTCCTGTAGACAGTGTTGGGCCTCTGATGTCTACGGGTGCTTCTATTCTTGTAGACAGTGTTGGGCCTCCAAGAGCAGAGGTTTGTAGAACAGCAGCAAGTTTCCCTTAAGTGGATCACCCAAGGTTTATCGAACTCAGGGAGGAAGAGGTCAAAGATATCCCTCTCAAGCAACCCTGCAACCACAAAGCAAGAAGTCTCTTGTGTCCCCAACACACCTAATAGGTGCACTAGTTCGGCGAAGAGATAGTGAAATACAGGTGGTATGAATAAATATAAGCGAGTAGCAACGGCACCGAGAAAAGTGCTTTGCCTAGGACTGGCGTGTGGTTGATGGTGGTAATATTGCGGACGATGAGAGATGCGGTAAAACATTAAACAAGCGGCGATAGCGATATTTAGGAACAAGGCCTAGGGATCATACTTTCACTAGTGGACACTCTAAACATTGATCACATAACAGAATAAATAGATAAATGCTAGACTCTACACTCTCTTGTTGGATGATGAACACCACTAGCTGTGTAGGATTACACGAACCCTCAATGCTTGGAGTTAACAAGCTCCACAATATTCGATGTTCATGTTTAAATAACCTTAGAGTGCATGACGAGATCAACATAACCAAACCAAGTACTAACATAGCATGCACACTTGTCACCTTCACGCTACGAAAGGAGGCATAGATCACATCAATACCATCATAGCGGTAGTTAACTTCATAATCTACAAGAGATCACAATCATAGCCTACGCCAAGTACTACACGATGCACACACTTGTCACCATTACACAGTGCGGGAGGAATAAACTACTTTAATAACATCACTAGAGTAGCACACGGATATATTGTGATACAAAACACATTGCAATCATAAAGAGATATAAATAAGCACTTCACCATGCCATTCATAACGGTGAATAAGTATTACGTGAAATATAGCCTAAGAGACCCACACGGTGCACACACTTGTCACCTTTACACACGTGGGACAAGGAGTCTCCGGAGATCACATAAGTAAAACCCACTTGACTAGCATAATGACATCTAGATTACAAGCATCATCATATGAATCTAGATCATGTAAGGCAGCTCATGAGATTATTGTATTGAAGCACATAGGAGAGAGATTAACCACATAGCTACCGGTACAGCCCCGAGCCTCGATGGAGAACTACTCCCTCCTCATGGGAGACGAGCAGCGTTGATGGAGATGGCGGTGGTGTCGATGGAGGAGCCTTCCGGGGGCACTTCCCCGTCCGGCGGCGTGCCGGAACGGAGACTCCTGTCCCCCGGATCTTGGCTTCGCGATGGCGGCGGCTCTGGATGGTTTTCTGCTGGTTTCGTCGAACGTCATAGGGTTTTCGCGACGGAGACCTTAAGTAGAGCGGAAGGGCAAGGTCGGTGGAGTCCTGGTGGGGCCACACACTAGGCCGGCGCGGCCGGGGCTTGGGCCGCGCCGCCCTCTCGTGTCCCCACCTCGTGGCCCCACTTAGTTTCCCCTTCGGACTTACGCTAAGCTTCATGGAAAAATAGGACCACTGGGCGTTGATTTCGTCCAATTCCGAGAATATTTCCTTACTAGGATTTACGGAACCAAAAACAGCGAGAAAACGAGGACCGACACTTCGGCATCTCGTCAATAGGTTAGTTCCGGAAAACGCATAAATATGACATAAAGTATGCATAAAACATGTAGATATCATCAATAATGTGGCATGGAACATAAGAAATTATCGATACGTCGGAGACGTATCGGCATCCCCAAGCTTAGTTCTGCTCGTCCCGAGCGAGTGAAACGATAACAAAGATAATTTACGGAGTGACATGCCATCATAACCTTGATCATACTATTGTAAACACATGTAATGAATGCAGCGATCAAAACAATGGTAATGACATGAGTAAACAAATGAATCATATAGCAAAGACTTTTCATGGATAGTACTTTCAAGTCAAGCATCAATAAGTCTTGCATAAGAGTTAACTCATAAAGCAATAAATCAAAGTAAAGGTATTGAAGCAACACAAAGGAAGATTAAGTTTCAGCGGTTGCTTTCAACTTATAACATGTATATCTCATGGATATGGTCAATGTAAAGTAATATAACAAGTGCAATATGCAAGTATGTAGGAATCAATGCACAGTTCACACAAGTGTTTGCTTCTTGAGGTGGAGAGAGATAGGTGAACTGACTCAACATAAAAGTAAAAGAATGGCCCTTCGCGAGAGGAAGCATTGATTGCTATATTTGTGCTAGAGCTTTGGTTTTGAAAACATAAAGAGAGCATAAAAGTAAAATTTTGAGAGGTGTTTGTTGTTGTCAACGAATGGTAGTGGGCACTCTAACCCCCTTGCCAGACAAACCTTCAAAGAGCGGCTCCCATGAATTATTTTTATTTTTGGGTGGCACTCCTTCCAACCTTTATTTCACAAACCATGGCTAACCGAATCCTCGGGTGCCTGCCAACAATCTCATACCATGAAGGAGTGCCTTTTTATTTTAGTTTTATTATGATGACACTCCTCCCCACCTTTGCTTTCTCAAGCCATGCTAACCGAATCCTTCGGGTGCCGTCCAACAATCACATACCATGGAGGAGTGTCTATTTAGGTTAATTAATTTGGGACTGGGAATCCCATTGCCAGCTCTTTTTGCAAAATTATTGGATAAGCGGATGAAGCCACTAGTCCATTGGTGAAAGTTGCCCAACAAGAATGAAAGATAAACTCCACATACTTCCTCATGAGCTATAAAACATTGACACAAATCAGAGGTGATAAATTTTGAATTATTTAAAGGTAGCACTCAAGCAATTTACTTTGGAATGCTGGGAGAAATATCATGTAGTAGGTAGGTATGGTGGACACAAATGGCATAGTGGTTGGCTCAAGGATTTTGGATGCATGAGAAGTATTCCCTCTCGATACAAGGCTTAGGCTAGCAAGGTTATTTGAAACAAACACAAGGATGAACCGGTGCAGCAAAACTCACATAAAAAACATATTGTAAACATTATAAGACTCTACACCGTCTTCCTTGTTGTTCAAAACTCAATACTAGAAATTATCTAGACTTTAGAGAGACCAATTATGCAAACCAAATTTTAGCAAGCTCTACGTATTTCTTCATTAATGGGTGCAAAGTATATGATGCAAGAGCTTAAACATGAGCACAACAATTGCCAAGTATCAAATTATTCAAGACATTCTACCAATTACTACATGTAGCATTTTCCGTTTCCAACCATATAACAATTAACGAAGCAGTTTCAACCTTCGCCATGAAAAATAAAAGCTAAGAACACATGTGTTCATATGAACCAGCGGAGCGTGTCTCTCTCCCACACAAGCATTTATTCAAACAAAAACAAAAACAAAAGCACACAGACGCTCCAAGTAAAGTACATAAGATGTGGCCGAATAAAAATATAGTTTCAAGAGAAGAAACCTGATAATTTGTTGATGAAGAAGGGGATGCCTTGGGCATCCCCAAGCTTAGATGCTTGAGTCTTCTTAAAATATCCAGGGATGAACCACGGGGGCATCCCCAAGCTTAGACTCTTCACTCTTCTTGATCATAGTATATCATCCTCCTCTCTTGACCCTTGAAAACTTCCTCCACACCAAACTCGAAACAAACTCATTAGAGGGTTAGTGCATAATCAAAAATTCACATGTTCAGAGGTGACACAATCATTCTTAACACTTCTGGACATTGCTCAAAGCTACTGAAGGTAATGGAACAAAGAAATCCATCCAACACAGCGAAAGAGGCAATGCGAAATAAAAGGCAGAATCTGTCAAAAACGAACGAGTCCGTAAAGACGAATTTTATTGAGGCACCAGACTTGCTCAGATGAAAATGCTCAAATTGAATGAAAGTTGCGTACATATATGAGGATCATGCACGTAAATTGGAAGATTTTTCTGAGTTACCATCAGAGAGGCATATTGAAATTCGTGACAACAAGAAATCTGTTTCTGCGCAGCAATCCAAATCTAGTATCAACCTTACTATCAAAGACTTTACTTGGCACAAAAATGCAATAAAATAAAGATAAGAAGAGGTTGCTACAGTAGTAACAACTTCCAAGACTCAAATATAAAACAAAATTTCTGTAGTAAAATAAAGGCATGGGTTATCTCCCAAGAAGTGCTTTCTTTATAGCCATTAAGATGGGCTCAGCAGTTTTAATGATGCACTCGCAAGAGATAGTATTTGAAGCAAAAGAGAGCATCAAGAGGCAAATTCAAAACACATTTAAGCCTAACATGCTTCCTATGAAAAGGAATCTTGTAAATAAACAAGTCATGTAGGCATAATGCAACAAGCATAGAAAGATAAAAACATGTAACTTCAAAAATTTCAGCGTATAGAGAGGTGTTTTAGTAACATGAAAATTTCTACAACCATATTTTCCTCTCTCATAATAACTTTCAGTAGTATCATGATCAAACTCAACAATATAACTATCACATAAAGCATTCTTATCATGAGTCTCATGCATAAAATTATTACTACTCCCATCATAAGCATAATCAATTTTATTAGTAATAGTGGGAGCAAATTCAACAAAGTAGCTATCATTATTATTTTCATCATCAAATATAGGAGGCATATTGTAATCATAATCAAATTTATCCTCCATAACAAGGCGGTACTAAAAGACTACTATCATTATAATCATCATAAATAGGAGGCAAAGTATCATCAAAGTAAATTTTCTCCTCAATGCTTGGGGGACTAAAAAGATCATGCTCATCGGAACCAGCTTCCCCAAGCTTAGAACTTTCTATATCATTAGCAACAATGGTATTCAAAGTGTTCATACTAATATGTTCCATGGGTTTTTTAATTTTCGCATCAAACCATCCATGTCTTAAATCAGGAAATAGAATAAGAAGCTCATTGTTGTCCATTATGCCAAACTAGTCTAAACAAGAAACAAAAAGATGCAATTGCAGGATCTAAAGGAAATAGCTTCGCCAGAAAATTACTTTACCTGGGACCGGAGTATGAGTGCCTTTTACCTTTCCTCCCCGGCAACGGCGCCAGAAAAGTGCTTGATGTCTACGGGTGCTTCTATTCTTGTAGACAGTGTTGGGCCTCCAAGAGCAGAGGTTTGTAGAACGGCAGCAAGTTTCCCTTAAGTGGATCACCCAAGGTTTATCGAACTCGGGGAGGAAGAGGTCAAAGATATCCCTCTCAAGCAACCCTGCAACCACAAAGCAAGAAGTCTCTTGTGTCCCCAACACACCTAATAGGTGCACTAGTTCGGCGAAGAGATAGTGAAATACGGGTGGTATGAATAAATATAAGCAGTAGTAACGGCACCGGAAAAGTGCTTTGCCCAGGACTCGGCGTGTGGTTGATGGTGGTAATATTACGGACAGTAGAGATGCAGTAAAACATTAAACAAGCAGCGATAGCAGTATTTAGGAACAAGGCCTAGGGATCATACTTTCACTAGTAGACACTCTCAACATTGATCACATAACAGAATAAATAGATAAATGCTAGACTCTACACTCTCTTGTTGGATGATGAACACCACTAACTGTGTAGGATTGCACGAACCCTCAATGCCGGAGTTAACAAGCTCCACAATATTCGATGTTCATGTATAAATAACCTTAGAGTGCATGGCAGATCAACATAACCAAACCAAGTACTAACATAGCATGCACACTGTCACCTTCACGCTACGAAAGGAGGCATAGATCACATCAATACCATCATAGCAATAGTTAACTTCATAATCTACAAGAGATCACAATCATAGCCTACTCCAAGTACTACACGATGCACACACTGTCACCATTACACCGTGCATGAGGAATAAACTACTTTAATAACATCACTAGAGTAGCACACGAGATATATTGTGATACAAAACACATTGCAATCATAAAGAGATATAAATAAGCACTTCACTATGCCATTCATAACAGTGAATAAGTATTCTGTGAAATATAGCCTAAGAGACCCACACGGTGCACACACTCGTCACCTTTACACACGTGGGACAAGGAGTCTCCGGAGATCACATAAGTAAAACCCACTTGACTAGCATAATGACATCTAGATTACAAGCATCATCATATGAATCTCAATCATGTAAGGCAGCTCATGAGATTATTGTATTGAAGCACATAGGAGAGAGATTAACCACATAGCTACCGGTACAGCCGGAGCCTCGATGGAGAACTACTCCCTCCTCATGGGAGACAAGCAGCGTTGATGGAGATGGCGGTGGTGTCGATGGAGGAGCCTTCCGGGGGCACTTCCCCATCCCGGCGGCGTGCCGGAACAGAGACTCCTGTCCCCCAGATCTTGGCTTCGCGATGGCGGCGGCTCTGGATGGTTTTCTCTGGTTTCGTCGAACGTCATAGGGTTTTCGCGACGGAGACCTTAAGTAGGCGGAAGGGCAAGGTCGGTGGAGTCCTGGTGGGGCCACACACTAGGCCGGCGCGGCCAGGGCTTGGGCCGCGCCGCCCTACTGTGTCCCCACCTCGTGGCCCCACTTCGTTTCCCCTTCGGACTTCCGGAAGCTTCGTGGAAAAATAGGACCCCGGGCGTTGATTTCGTCCAATTCCGAGAATATTTCCTTACTAGGATTTACGGAACCAAAAACAGCAGAAAACGAGAAGCGGCACTTCGGCATCTCGTCAATAGGTTAGTTCCGGAAAACGCATAAATATGACATAAAGTATGCATAAAACATGTAGATATCATCAATAATGTGGCATGGAACATAAGAAATTATCGATACGTCGGAGACGTATCAGCCTCCAAGAGCAGAGGTTTGTAGAACAGCAGCAAGTTTTCCCTTAAGTGGATCACCCAAGGTTTATCGAACTCAGGGAGGAAGAGGTCAAAGATATCCCTCTCAAGCAACCCTGCAATCACGATACAAGAAGTCTCTTGTGTCCCCAACACACCTAATACACTTGTCAGATGTATAGGTGCACTAGTTCGGCGAAGAGATAGTGAAATACAAGTGGTATGAATGAATATGAGCAGTAGTAACGGCGCCAGAAAATAGCTTGTTGGCATGCAGTTGATGGTAGTAATATTGCAGGAAGTAAAGATGCAGTAAAACATTAAATAAGCGATGATTGCAGTATTTGGAAACAAGGCCTAGGGATCATACTTTCACTAGTGGACACTCCCAACATTGATCACATAATAAAACCACTCTACACTCTCTTGTTGGATGATGAACACCACTAATTGTGTAGGGCTACAAGAGCACTTCAATGCCGGAGTTAACAAGCTCCACAACATTCGATGTTCATATTTAAATAACCTTAGAGTGCATGATAGACCAACGCAATTATACCGAGTACTAACATAGCATGCACACTGTCACCATCAGGCTATGAAATGAGGAATAGATCACATCAATACTATCATAGTAATAGTTAACTTCATAATCTACAAGAGATCACAATCATAAACTACGCCAAGTACTACATGATGCACACACCTGTCACCATTACATCATGGAGGAGGAATAGACTACTTTAATAACATCACTAGAGTAGCACATAGATTAATAGTGATATAAAGCACATTGCAATCATAAAGGTATATAAATAAGCACTTCACTATGCTATTCTGAATTACTCTCTGGCAAGATAACGAACACTAATTCATCATGTAGGCAAACCTTAAAGATGTATTCCCAAGTACTAATAAACACCCCACGCCGTCACTTGTGAGCATTCATAGGAGGTACTAACACACCACAATTTCATAGAGACACCCAACTCAAATCATAACTCGGTGAATAAGTATTCGTGAAATATAGCCTAAGAGACCCACATGGTGCACACACTGTCACCTTTACACACGTGGGACAAGGAGTCTCCGGAGATCATATAAGTAAAATCCACTTGAATAGCATAACGACATCTAGATTACAAAGCTCATCATATGGATCTCAATCATGTAAGGCAACTCATGAGATCATTGTATTGAAGTACATGGGAGAGAGATTAACCACATAGCTACCGGTACAACCCTTAGCCTCGGGGGAGAACTACTCCCTCCTCATGGGAGACAGCAGCGGTGATGAAGATGGCGGTGGTGTCGATGGAGACGCCTTCCGGGGGCACTTCCCCGTCCCGGCGAGGTGCCGGAACGAGACTCTGTCCCCCAGATCTTGGCTTCGCGATGGCGGCGGCTCTGGAAGGTTTCTCGTACCGTGGCTTTTCCGTATCGAGGTTTTAGGTCAGGGAGGCTTAAATAGGCGAAGAGGCGGAGTCGGAAGGGCCACGGGGGACCCACACAGTAGGGGGGCGCGCCTGGCTCCTTGGCCGCGCCGCCCACACGTGTGGGGCCACCAGGGCTCCCCTCTGGTGCCTCTCCGGTGTTCTGGAAGCTTCGTGGAATTATAAGATGTTGGGCGTTGATTTCGTCCAATTCCGAGAATATTTCCTTACTAGGATTTACGAAACCAAAAACGGGAGAAAACAGAAGCTGGCACTTCGGCATCTCGTCAATAGGTTAGTTCCGGAAAACGCATAATAATGACATATAATGTGTATAAAACATGTGAGTATCATCATAAAAGTAGCATGGAACATAAGAAATTATAGATACGTTTGAGACGTATCGGTCATCCATAAATAAAACTAAAATACATGTGTAAACAAAAGAGAAGAGGGATGATCTACCTTGCTTGGTAGAGATAACGTCCTTCATGGGAGCCGCTCTTTGAAAGTCCGTTTGACAAGGGGGTTAGAGTGCCCACTACCATTCGTTGACAACAACAAACACCTCTCAAAACTTTACTTTTATGCTCTCTATATGATTTCAAAACTTGAAAAGCTCTAGCACATGATTTAATCCTTGCTTCCCTCTGCGAAGGGCCTTTCTTTTACTTCATGTTGAGTCTGTTTACCTAGTTATTTCTATCTTAGAAGCAAACACTTGTGTCAACTGTGTGCATTGATTCTTACATGCTTGCTTATTGCACTCATCATATTACTTTGTGTTGACAATTATCCATGAGATATACATGTTGAAAGTTGAAAGCAATTGCTGAAACTTAAATCTTCCTTTGTATTGCTTCAAAACCTTCTATTAAGAATCTATTGCCTTATGAGTTAACTCTTATGCAAGACTTTTTGATGCTTGTCTTGAAAGTACTATTCATGAAAAGTATTTGCTATATGATTCAGTTGTTTAGTCATTATCTATTTGTTAGAAAACTATAAACCATTGCTTTGAGTCACTTCATTCATCTCATATGCTTTACAATAGTATTGATCAAGATTATGTTGGTAGAATGTCACTTCACAAATTATTCTTTTTATCGTTTACCTACTCGAGGGCGAGTAGGAACTAAGCTTGGGGATGCTTGATACGTCTCCAACGTATCTATAATTTCTTATGTTCCATGCTAGTTTTTTGACAATACCTACATGTTTTATTCACACTTTATAATGTTTTTATGCATTTTCTGGGACTAACCTATTAACAAGATGCCGAAGCGCCAGTTCCTGTTTTCTGCTGTTTTTGGTTTCAGAAATTCTACACAGGAAATATTCTCGGAATTGGACGAGACAAAACCCCACGGCCCTATTTTCTACGGAGTGTGCCAGAACATCGAAGAAGAGTCGTAGAAGGCCAGCAGGGGGCCACCCCATAGGGCGGCGCGGCTGGGCCCACTGCCGCGCCCAGGTGTGGGGAGGCCACCCCCTGGCTCCCCCGACGCTGCCCCTTCTCCTATTTATTCCTTTGTATCGGAAAACCCTAGGACCGAGAGCCAAAATACGAGAAAAGTTCCAGTGACGCCGCCGCCGTCAACCCCATCTCGGGGGGTTCTGAAGATCACCTCCGGCACCCTGCCGGAGAGGGGAATCATCACCGGAGGGCTCTACATCACCATGCCCGCCTCCGGACTGATGCGTGAGTAGTTCATCCTTGGACTATGGGTCCATAGCGAGTAGCTAGATGGTTGTCTTCTCCTATTATGCCATCATGTTTAGATCTTGTGAGCTGCCTATCATGATCAAGATCATCTTATTGTAATGCTACATGTTGTGTTTGTTGGGATCCGATGAATATGGAATACTATGTCAATTTGATTATTGATCTATCATATATGTTGTTTATGATCTTGCATGCTCTCCGTTGCTAGTAGAGGCTCTGGCCAAGTTGATACTTGTAACTCCAAGAGGGGGTATTTATGCTAGATAGTGGGTTCATGCCTCCATTGATTCTGGGACAGTGACAGAAAGTTCTAAGGTTGTGGATGTGATGTTGCCACTAGGGATAAAACATCAATGCTTTGTCTAAAGATATTTGTATTGTTTACATTACGCACAGTACTTAATGCAATTGTCTGTTGTTTGCAACTTAATACTGCAAGGGGTGCGGATGCTAACCCGAAGGTGGACTTTTTAGGCATAGATGCATGCTGGATGGCGGTCTATGTTCTTTGTCGTAATGCCCTAAGTAAATCTCATAGTAGTCATCATGATATGTATGTGCATTGTTATGCCCTCTCTATTTGTCAATTGCCCAACTGTAATTTGTTCACCCAACATGTTATTTATCTTATTGGAGAGACACCACTAGTGAACTGTGGACCCCGGTCCATTCTTTACATCTGAAATACAACCTACTGCAATCATTGTTCTCTTTTATTTTCTGCAAGCAAACATCATTCTCCACACCTGTTATCACCAGATTTTGGCCAAATCAGGAGATGGGCCGTAAGTGAAGATGGGCTTTGAAGATTACACGTGGAGCGTCTTTGAAGCGGCCTTGCACGAAGGATTTGGGCTAGATTGCCCGTGTATCTTTAATTATAGTAGATTGCATCATAGATTAAAAGTTAGAGTTTATCTCGTACACGGTGGGGATTATTCCCACGTTAGAAAGTCCTTTGGACTATAAATATGTATCTAGGGTTTATGGAATAAACAACAACCAACGTTCAACACAAACAAATCTCGGCGCATCGCCAACTCCTTCGTCTTGAGGGTTTCTCCGGTAAGCACCATGCTGCCTAGATCGCATCTTGCGATCTAGGCAGCACAAGCCTATCTTGTTGTTCATGCGTTGCTCGTACTGAAGCCTTTTTGATGGCGAGCAACGTAGTTATCTTAGATGCGTTAGGGTTAGCATTGTTCTTCGTATCATATGCTGTCGTAGTGCGACCCTTATGCATCTAGCCGCCCTTACACCTATCTTAGGTGTAGGGGCGGCACCCCGCTTGATCATAGTTTAGTAGATCTGATCCGTTACGGTTGCTCCTTGTTCCGCAAGGATTAGTTTAACATCCGCATTAGTTAGGCCCTACAAAGGGTTGGAGGATCCAGCGGCGTGTAGGGTGACGTTTGCTAGCCCTAGAAAGGATGTTCCGGGGATCAACCTCGTGTTGGTTTTTAGGCCCTGTCTAGGATCGGCTTACGGTCACCGTGCGCGAGCGCGAGGCCCAATCGTGAGTAGGATGATCCGATTATGCGGTGAAAACCCTAAATCGTCGTAGATCTCATTAGCTTTATCTTGATCAAGCAGGACCACCATATATTCGGACACCTTGTTCGAATCATGGGTGGATCGGCTCTTTGAGCCGATTCACGGGATAACCCGAGAGCCGATCGAGGCTCGTATTTAATGTTTACGTGTATGCCATGCAGGAAACTAAGCGAGGCATCATCCAACACCTTCCCGACCAGGTATAGGTCGGGTGGCACGCCCTTGCGATAGCATCGGACGTGTGACCGAGGAGGCTTTGCGGGCCGTCGCTCCGAGGGACCGGGGCCGGCCCGCAGCCCTAGTTGTTCCCGGCTCTACTCGTGTTGCCCGTCTCGCCCGCCGGTGGGTTTCGACGTCAACACATTCGGCACGCCCGGTGGGACAACCTTCGACATCCACCACATCGCCATCTACATCCGAGATGGCGGAAAGCACTTCGGTCAAGTACGAGGATCTGCCTGATGAACTCAAGAAGAGACATGACGAGATCAAGGCAACCCTCAAAGCCGAACTCATCGGCTCCTTTGAGAAGACCCGTTCGCACGGTACCAAGCTCAATGAAGACACACGTCCGTTGCCTGTCGACAACATGGTGGATCTCAGCCACTCCATATACGAGCCAGAGTTCCCCTTTGGCGTTAACATGGCAGGGCTTGCAAGCCTCCATGGCAAAGATGAAGCAGGAAGCAGCCACTCCCGTGGCAAGGATAAAGAGGAGGCCGATCCGCGCGACCGGCCCCAAGATGATGACGAGACGGTACACGACGGAGGAGGAAGTGAGAAGCGTGCGGTATCAACGTCCACTCTCCGTGCATCTCCTCAACAAATATGAGCAACGAGTACGACCGACGTCGGCGCTACGACGTAGATGATGAGAGAATTTGTCGGTCGATGCGAGAGGACGGGAGGTACCGTCGGCGTGATAGAAACAACGACAGGTACAATCGTCACGGCCGGAGGGAGGTCAAGGGGGCAGGATGATATGGATAGACACTGGGACCTGTCCTTTCTTCAAACATTGCTTGGGACTCGGGAATGAGCCGATTGCCAACAATCGAGAAGCTGCCAGAATGCAAACAAAGGAAGAAGGATGCAGCTAACGTGTCCGTGTTCAAGCGTCTAGGGCCTCTCCCGCCTCGGAACAAGCATGCTGAGTCCGCTCGGGTGGAAGATCTCGAGGAACTAGAGGACGATGATGAAGAAGATAAGTATCATCGGCCAAGGTGGTGCCACGATGGGCTCAGCCGTTCCCAGAAGCGAAGGGTTCAGCGTCTGCGTGGGTTGGAGGAAGCTGAAAGATTATACCTGCACACGTTGAGGAAGGCACGGCCTGATTTGGCCGCCAAAATTCAGCGAACCCTGAGCGAAGAAGGTCGGCCACAAAGAAAAGAGTGGCGCCCCAAGCAAAGGAAAGCCGATGATGAGACATCGGCTGGCACAAACATGGTCTTCATCCTTCCAACGGAGTTTAGCGCTCAAGGATTGTACGAAGCACCCGTGGCACAATTGGATCTGCGGCCCACGGCCGGTCATCTTTGAGAAGCCGCAAGAAAGAAGTTACAGGCATCTGAAGGCCCCGTACTTGCGAGGTTACATCAATGGGCAGCCTGTCAACAAGATGTTGGTAGACACCGGGGCGGCAGTTAACATTATGCCATACTCCATGCTACGTCGGTTGGGACGCTCCAGCTCGGATCGATCAAGACCAATGTAACGCCGAGCGATTTCAACGGCCAAGCATCTGACGCGCAAGGTGTTCTAAATGTGGATCCGACCGTAGGAAGGAAAACTGTCCCTACGACGTTCTTTATTGTCGACAGCAAGAGTACCTATGCTTGTCCTACTAGGGAGAGATTGGATCCACGCCAACTGTTGCATTCCATCCACGATGCACCAATGCCTAATACAGTGGGATGGAGATGAAGTAGAAGTCGTCCACGCAGATGATTCAGTCGAGGTGTCAGCGGCTGGCATGGACGTTTGGGAGACATCAGGCCAAGAGCCACTCTCAGGCATCAATTTGGACGACTGCGAGCGCATCGACGTGACAAAAAACGGGGTTAGGCTGGTTTTATCCACCGGCCTGACCGTGTAACAAAGCAAACGTCGATGGACGAACGTGGCGAGGCTGATCCTTGTGATCGGCCCCAAAAAATTTATGGAGGAACATTACAAAACCTTCATTGAGCAAGCAACGTGGAGGCCGATTCCAGCAATCGGCCAAAATTAACCTCACCATCCTTTCTGCCTGGGTTCAACATGTAATCCAACAGGGGATACCTGAAGAGCCGATACCATCAATTCTCTTGACAGAATCGGCTCGGGGGGCACCTAGGTGGATGAAACACGAGGATATGAAGTTTGAAGCAATTCAAGATATATTCTCTGATGAAGTATGGGGGCCGATACATGGGTAAATCGGCCGTAAAAAAAAATTCAAAGAGTTCGAAAATTAAAATTCGAAAATTTTAAGCACAGCCGATGCGCGGACATCGACTTGAGGGATCACAGCCCTGACCAACAACAAGAGCAGCATGGACGTGCAGATCAGGTTAAGGATGAGCCCCACGAAGAGAGTATGTCTCTTCTAGGTCCATGAGAACAGCCGATGACGAAGCAATCGGCTGTGACGTTTTTTCCTAAGGCTTGGCCAAGGAGGCGACTTGGTAGCTGTCACTTTCAGAGGTTGTTACGTCCAAAGTTTTGGAGGGCATCAGAAATTCCAAACATCCTCGCCGGAAGTTGCATCAGCCTACCAAAGATGATGAGCCGATCTGGTGAGCAAGGCGCAAGAATTGAACTAAAGAGGCTCGGGGGGCAGCTCACACTGAAGGTTCTCTGCTCTTGGGAGCCGATTTTGTTGGAATCGGCTGGCTCTGCATTGCAACTTGGATAAGGCTCGGGGAGCAACTCACCCGAAAGGTTCTTTGTTGCGGGAGCTGATTTTGTTGGAATCGGCTGGCTCTACAGCACCACTGTTCTGAAGAGGGGTGCTTTTGTTACGGAGCTATCAGTTTCAGCATCCAAGCTTATTCAGCAACAGTTCCAGGGCTCTCTTGAAGACACCTGCCCAAAACCGGATTGCCAGCTTGCTGGATTGGCTGGTTTCATAATCAGGTTTTATGATCCTTTTTGAGGTGTCTCATGATCCAAAGCCGATGCGCAGCCATTGACTCTAGTACAAATGCGCAAAGTGGCCAGGTTGCTAGTTCGGCAGTGCTATCAGGGGAGTTTTGGCATACAAGACAGCTTTCTGCTCATTGAACTGTGGGTAGTCATCTACAGTATCGGTTGTCAGCGGAAGAAAGGTGATCGGCTGGTTGGCCCTGCATGATAGCTCTCTCAGATAAGGTCGAGCTCAGGTCCATTTGTCTGAATTATGTGTCTTCATCACTGTCTTCGCCTTAACTGAGGCACGTGGGGCAGCTGGCCTGGTAGATGCCCTGTTTTTAGAAGCCGATTGGAGTGTCGTCGGCTGGTCCTGCGTCGCAATCTTCTTCAAAGATGATGATCCACCAGCGCCCAAAGTTATCAGAAAAGATGAAGGATAGATTATGAGGGACCATTGTATTGCCATCGGCTCATTTGAACATTGGTTAAGTGGATAATCGGCGCAGTAAGCATAATGGGGAATCGGCTAAATCGGCATAAAGGAAATCAGCAAGATCAAATTGGGGAAATTCTTCATTGATAAACAAGATTTCTTACATAAAGAGCTGATTGCTCTCAAAAGGAAGTACTAGGGGATACATTGCCCCATCTACTACTACTGGCCCTATGCTGAGATCCTATCTAGGGGCTGTTGCTGCCCTCGTCGTCGTCGTCGCCGTCATCGCCGCTGTCGGCGCTGCTCCCTGCCGGCTCGTCGTCGCTGCTCCAGCGGCCGCCGGCAGGACCCTCGTTGTCCTCGTCCTCCTCGTCAGCATCGTCGTCGTCGCTGTCGACGTCGCTGAGGTTCCCAGGCCAGAGGCAGTGGCGCTTGGCCGGCGGCTCGTCGGAGGAGCTGTCGTCGTCCTCCTCCTTCGCCTCCTCGGAGGAGGTGAAGTCGTCCCAGGAGAAGCGATCGTCATCGCTCTCCGATTCCCCGTCGGCGAGGAAGCGGAGGTCGCTCTCCCCACTGGTCAAGGACTTGTCTTCCTCGGACCAGATGGAGGAGGCGTGGTCTTCCAGGTCCCATTCTTCTGGTGCGCGAATGTCCGGCGGCGTCTCGCGGGAGGAGGAGGACCCAAGGGAAAGTTCCGATGAGGTGGAGGAAGAGGAAGACATGGTGCGCGAGAAGAGCTTTTGGAGTGCTAATGCGGAGATGATGAGGAGGAGAACTGTTCGGTGCGGTTAAATAAAAGAAGTGGGGATTTAATGTTCGAACGGTTTTCGAGGAGGTGGTGCCAAAAAGCTGTCAAATCGTGCGGAGAAGTTGGGAAGGCAAGTCGTCATGATGAAACATACTCGCGACGGTTCTGCTCTGCCACGACATGACCCTTCGAAGGAAAAACGAGTGGTTTTGAAATTATCATTACCAAAACCAGGGGGCATGTGTTATCACCGGATTTTGGCCAAATCGGGAGATGGGCCGTAAGTGAAGATGGGCTTTGAAGATTACACGTGGAGCGTCTTTGAAGCGGCCTTGCACGAAGGATTTGGGCTAGATTGCCCGTGTATCTTTAATTATAGTAGATTGCATCATAGATTAAAAGTTAGAGTTTATCTCGTACACGGTGGGGATTATTCCCACGTTAGAAAGTCCTTTGGACTATAAATATGTATCTAGGGTTTATGGAATAAACAACAACCAACGTTCAACACAAACAAATCTCGGCGCATCGCCAACTCCTTCGTCTTGAGGGTTTCTCCGGTAAGCACCATGCTGCCTAGATCGCATCTTGCGATCTAGGCGGCACAAGCCTATCTTGTTGTTCATGCGTTGCTCGTGCTTGAAGCCTTTTTGATGGCGAGCAACGTAGTTATCTTAGATGCGTTAGGGTTAGCATTGTTCTTCGTATCATATGCTTGTCGTAGTGCAACCCTCATGCATCTAGCCGCCCTTACACCTATCTTAGGTGTAGGGGCGGCACCCCGCTTGATCATAGTTTAGTAGATCTGATCCGTTACGGTTGCTCCTTGTTACGCAAGGATTAGTTTAACATCCGCATTAGTTAGGCCCTACAAAGGGTTGGAGGATCCAGCGGCGTGTAGGGTGACGTTTGCTAGCCCTAGAAAGGATGTTCGGGGATCAACCTCGTGTTGGTTTTTAGGCCCTGTCTAGGATCGGCTTACGGTCACCGTGCGCGAGCGCGAGGCCCAATCGTGAGTAGGATGATCCGATTATGCGGTGAAAACCCTAAATCGTCGTAGATCTCATTAGCTTTATCTTGATCAAGCGGGACCACCATATATTCGGACACCTTGTTCGAATCATGGGTGGATTGGCTCTTTGAGCCGATTCACGAGATAACTCGAGAGCCGATCGAGGCTCGTATTTAATGTTTACGTGTATGCCATGCAGGAAACTAAGCGAGGCATCATCCAACACCTTCACGACCGGGTATAGGTCAGGTGGCACGCCCTTGCGATAGCATCGGACGTGTGACCAGGAGGCTTTGCGGGCCGTCGCTCTGAGGGACTGGGGCCAGCCGCAGCCCTAGTTGTTCCCGGCTCTACTGTGTTGCCCGTCTCTGCCCGCCAGTGGGTTTCTGACGTCAACAACACCATACGTTTAATCCTTTGTTTTCAGCAAGCCGGTGAGATTGATAACCTCACTGTTAAGTTGGGGCAAAGTAGTTTGATTGTGTTGTGCAGGTTCCACGTTGGCACCGGAATCCCTGGTGTTGCGCCGCACTACACTCCTTCACCAACAACCTTCACGTGGCCTTCATCTCCTACTGGTTCGATAATCTTGGTTTCTTAATGAGGGAAAACTCGCTGTTGTACTCATCATACTTTCTTCTTGGGGTTCCCAACGGACGTGTGCTTTACCGTCACAAGCAGCGCTCACTAGACTGATCCGCTGCGAGTATGCGACGATTGAGAGTAGCTTGCTCATTCGACAATCGTTCCCGATTCTTCTTCAAGATCCTTCGGTACGCATTGAGAGTACCAACCGAAGTTCTGGCGGGAAGTGGCGTGTTGCTTGTTATGGCATCCCGAGCCTCTGCCCACTCTTCCTCTGCGATGGTGTAATCGCTATCTTCGTTGTTGGCGCTATTTTCAGAGTTACGCCGTCTGCTGGAGCGGGGGGTGCGATCTCTTTCTTCTCCTCCGTTCCCCGCGTTTCTTGCGTTGAGGGTAGCGTAAACTTGGTGACGCGCTGTCTTCCAGGTAGTCATCCTGACGGCGATATCGATACTTTCCTCTCCCGATGAATATCTGGCGCTGCAGATGAACGGTGTGTCGCTTGACCCCAATCCGTGCCTGGTGTCATAGTTCAAGCAATAATACGAGGTCATATCTAACATGGAGTTATCGGATCCAACCGACATCAAGGACACCGACCGAGGGGTCGATGGTGGAGACGAATTCGTCGAGTCTGTTAAACCAGCCGACAGATCGATTGATGATGACATGATCGATCCTGCAGCCGATGGTGATGATTTCCTTGCTGATCTGGGGACAAACGACTCGATCAGCCGAAGGATCCCTTCCGTGTTAACGTTGCAATGAACACTCCCGAACGTCATGCCCAAGTTTCCTTGCAGATCCGAAAAGGTTGAACGGGACGAGTCGCTGTGCGGGGTGAACTCGAAGGAGCCGAATCGAATCGAACTCCCTGAGCTTGGCGAAGAAGGTGCCGGTGGTGACGCCGACGGTGTCGACGAAGCTGCCGTTGACATGGCCGAATCTGCCGATGACGGATCTTGTGCCAACAGGTTTCCCACGGACAGCGCCAATTGTCGAGGGTACTCCTCGGCAATGCCCTCCGTATGGGGCTTAGGGTAGATGGAATCCTATAGGCTGACACGAGACATCGGTTATCAAACAAGCGGGGAGAGCGATTTACCCGGAGTTCGGGGCCCTCGATGAGGTAAAACCCTTACGTCCTGCCTGTCGATCTTGATTATGAAAATATCGGGTTACAGTGGGGTGCCGAAGGTTTCGGCTATGATCTCGTCGAGAGAATAAGTTCTGCAGGGACCTAGCTCTAGACTTGCGGTGGCTATGATTGCTAAGATTACGTGTGTCCTCGACAGCCTCTCTCCTGACCCTTATATTGGGAGCCAGGTCCCGAGAGATCTGTCCGGGTACGACTAGGTTACAAAGGGTCATAGTTCTAAGCTTTCCTTGTATTCTTCGTTTGCTTATCTTGTTCTTCAAGAATTCTTCTTCGGCATCGACGTAGTGGCCCACCTTCCGTAGTGGCCCACCTTGCCATCGAGTGCCTTCATGGGCCCCTGGTTGGGCCGCAAGAGGTAGCGCAATGTCAGCTACCCGAAGGGTAATGCCCACATCAGCGCGGGTCTGCTAAAGACGGCGCGAATCTGGCTGCCTAAAGGGTAGGGTGGAGCTAATCCTAGATCCTGCATTAAGGAGGCTTGTATGGCTCCTCCGGCCGATGTTCCTTGTCAGAGTAAGTGGTAGTTGTGGTGTGTTACATGGCTCATTGCCTCCTTGAGTGATGGATCTGGTCTAAAATATGCCTCATTGCCAAACATGTGCTTTTGATTAATACCAACTCCATTTTAAAATACAATTTAAAAAAGTTTAAACTAGCTTTCTAAATAAATTATATTTCAAAATGGATGTACATGTCACCGGTTTCTTTTTTCTATTTTTTTGAAAATCAATACCACATATATTTATAATAATAAATAGTACATAGTACAAAATAAAATCTAAATGATACAAACAAATCTTCGAGCTCTTCAAACCCTTTCTTCTTCCAAGATACAATCTTATAGTTTTGTGAAGACAACTAAAAATAGATAACAAACCATAGACCTTGTAATTGCCAATGGAGGTTCCCATATTTTAATTTGAGCCGCAATGTTAATGTTGAGTGTCTGCACGCAACCATTAAAGTAGTCAATCAACATCGGCTAGAGTATCAACACAAGTATGTAAGGAAATAATAACCGACCAGCTTTGTCAATGTTCGAATCACCGTTGTTTAGAACGCAGCAGCCGGAATAAAAGCTGCGAGGATAATCCTCCTCGCGGCAACCATAAAAGAAGATCCAAAATTGATCTGGCGAAGCAAATCTGAAGGCCCACACCTAAAGAATTATAATATTTCAACACCACCATTGATGTCGGGAACGAGATCTCGTCGTCGAACGAAAGACCGAAGATCATTTATTATAGACGATGCTATCCCCACTGAAGAGAAACCAACAAGAAGGCGGTTACCAAAACCCTAACATAATCTACTACTCCCTCCGATCCATATTACTTGATGGTAAAATGGATATATGAGTTTTTTTTTTAAAGAAAAGAGGCTGAGCGGTGGGTGCCACGCGGCAGCCATAACGGCTTCAACCCCTCCTTATCCCCTCCCGCTCCCCGGAACTCGCATATTCCGCCGCGCGCCATGGCCATGGCTTCCACCTCGCGCCCGCCTCTTCTCCACCCTGCCTCCAGAAACCCCCGCATCCTCCCGCTCGCCTCCAGGGCTCCCGCCCATCGCCCGCTGCTCATCTCCCTCGCTCCGCCCGCGCCCGCGCCAGCCCGCGGGCTCCGCGCCGCCGCTGCCACGCAGCAACCCGCTTACGAAGATGAAGAAGAGGGAAATGAGGATGAAGAGGAGTATTACAGCGACGAAGAGGATGCGGAGGAGATGGACGTGGAGGAGATGGAGGAGGAGGCCCGGCGCGCCGCCGCCGACCTCGCCGCACGCCTCGACCGAGAGCTCCGCGTAGGTAGGTATTGCCCATTTGCTTTCCACCTGTCTTCGTGCGGGGATTTGAATCTGCCCCTGGTAGCCGTTCGATCTTGTATTGCTTCACCATTGAGTCATTTAGTAGCATTTATTACAGTGAGTAACTTGAAGCCTGCGGCAATAGTGTCCAACCCACCCTTGAGAATTCGCAACTCTAGAGCACGGTGTGATATGAATATTGGCTCTGAACACTGTGCTAATGTTGCAAAGCAACCAGATGAGAATTTTTGAGACAATAGGTTGACATTCAAAAATGTTAGTACAGGGAACCTTAACACCACCCTATTGACTCAAACTTTCTGTAGACCCTTCTAAAAAAAAAAATCTCTAGACTGCCCGAATGCAGAGCTACAGAGACAACAAGTCAGGGACTGGAGGGGACCCTGCTGCTGCCGGTAATCAGTGGCGGAGCTAGCTCGCTCTTGGAGCCTGGGAAAAATCTGCAAGCTGCGGCGCCGGTGGACAGATACCCATGTAAACTGATTATGCAACAGTTACACGGTACTTAAATTGGCAAAAGATTCAGCAGAGGAGCCCGGGGTTTTCAGGTGGCACCCTCGGTGGAGCACCACGGATGGGTGTGATCTCCTATGAACCCTAGTCAACTAGATATTGTTTCGTTAGCAATACAATTGTAGAAAGTTTAGCCTTGGTTTGTAGTATTGCAACAGTCACATTGTTGACTGTAAAAGTTGTGTTTTCCAAGTAGAATAGAATGATATGCTGGTTTCTTCCTCTAAAACCTTACTTCATTCACTTCACTTGTTCTTAGACTACGCCTCGACCTTTTTTCAGATGGTGATGTTCGTGAGAAAAGAAGAACCATGAGGGATAAGACATCAACAGCTAAACATGTCAGTATATCTTGATGTTCTGATATTCAGTCGTCTAGTTGCAGTGTGGAAAATAAAGTTAACCGATTTACCATTCAATCCATGATTCAGATCCCAGACAATAATCTTCCAAAGGTGGCTGTTATTGGTAGGCCTAATGTTGGTAAATCTGCACTGTTCAATCGTCTTGTCGGGGTATGCCACTTACTCACATGACCATAATTTCAGTTAGTTTCTGAAATGTGACCGTTGTATGTGTGATCTGAGTCCAAAAGCTGATATGGTATCGTTTTAAATATCTAACAGGGCAACAGGGCTATCGTTGTTGATGAACCTGGTGTAACCAGAGATCGTTTGTATGGGCGATCTTTTTGGGGTGATCAAGAGTTTATGGTTATCGATACAGGGGGTGTGATTACTCTATCCAAGTCGCAAGCAGGTGTAATGGAAGAACTTGCCATCACAACTACTGTCGGTATGGATGGGATTCCTCTGGCCTCTAGAGAAGCTGCTATTGCTAGGATGCCATCAATGATTGAAAAGCAAGCTGTTGCTGCTGTTGAAGAAGCAGCTGTCCTTCTATTCCTTGTGGATGGTCAGGCAGGTTTAGGCAATCATCATCTTATATTTTGAGCAACTATTTTATGTGTTACTTTTGTGACATTAGATCCTTTTTTTTTTAATCTTAGTAGCACTATTTACTCTAATATGGACCGCTCAATAAATTACCTCCTGATGACTCATGTTGTGTTTCTCTGGTGTCTTTGTTTCCCTAACTGTTTTTTTTTGCTGTCTGACGTTATCTGTAAATTGTTCCAAAGCTTGTCCTTATTAACATGATGGCCTCAATTTCCTACAGGCTGGTCTTGTGGCAGCTGATATAGAAATTGCTGATTGGTTACGTCGCAACTTCTCACACAAGTGCATCATACTTGCTGTAAACAAGTGTGAATCTCCACGGAAAGGGCAAATGCAAGCATTAGAATTTTGGTCATTAGGGTGAGCCTATAAAAGTACAGCTTACACTATGCTCACACTGTGATTACACATCATTCAGTTCATTCATATTTCAAAAAGATTACACAATGTTGTAATGATTTTTTTATGTTACATTTTGAACAATAGCAGCTACTGAAAACTTCACATTTTAACAAAAAATTGTGTTTGTGCTGCTAAACTAAAAAAGAACAGACACCACATTAGTCTTGCTTCAACTGTTTAGGCCATAACACCTTGAAGTAGCAGAATTTAATTGTTCGACATGCATGATAACAAAACCCCTGTACCTCAATTAGTTATGCTGTTAGAATTAATTATCTCTCAACTCTGTTTGCCTTCTTGCCATAAACCATGATGACTTATGTTGCTGTATTTGCTGCTTGACCCATCTTTCCATTATTCCTGCAAGATTTACACCTGTACCAATATCCGCTATTACCGGCACTGGAACTGGAGAGCTCCTTGATATGGTCTGTTCAGAACTGAAAAAATTCGAGGTATTGTAATATTTGTTCAGATAAGATTTTATCTTACATGCATGCATGGAAAATATTGAGGTATTGGGAACATTCATGACGTTATTTTTGATATAAAGATTGCTCATTACAGGGACTAGAAGGACTGGATGATTTTGAGGAGGAAGAAGAAGAAAACCGCATTCCGGCTATTTCCATTGTTGGAAGACCAAATGTTGGGAAAAGTAGTATATTAAATGCTTTGGTTGGAGAAGATAGAACAATTGTGAGCCCAGTTAGTGGGACCACCCGTGATGCCATTGATACTGAGTTGACCACAGAGGATGGGCAGGTTTGTACATAAGACTCTTGAACATTTAAATACACAGCCGCTTCACTAGTTCAGTACACAGTCCAACTGTATCCACTTAAATGCGCTTCTTTATGTTTATAACTATGAAGTTTAGATAGGATATGTAAGAAAGAGAAATGAGACATCGTCGCAATGCAATGCTGATATGCTGATATTAAAAATGCTGCAGAAATACAAACTCATTGATACGGCTGGCATCCGGCGCAGAGCAGCAGTTGCTTCTGCTGGCAGCACGACTGAAACGCTGTCAGTAAAACGTGCATTTAGTGCAATTCGTCGATCTGATGTTGTCGCCCTTGTTGTTGAAGCGATGGCGTGCGTCACAGAGCAGGTATTGATCTCACCAATCCATTCACATTTGCACACAAACAATTCATATCGATATAAAGTTCGTTCTAATACAGTGAGTTTTTTTTCGGTGCCAAGGATTATAAAATTGCAGAAAGGATTGAAAAAGAGGGAAAGGCATGTGTCATTGTTGTGAACAAATGGGACACGATTCCAAACAAGAACAATGAGAGTACTACACATTATGAGTTGGATGTAAGAGAGAAGCTTCGTGTACTTGACTGGGCACCTATTGTTTATTGTTCTGCAATAAATGGGAACAGCGTTGAAAAGTAAATCCCTTATCTTTGTTTTAGAATCTCGGTCTTTAGATACGTCGTTCAGATATTAGCTGCTTGTGATTGATAGTATCTCTTCCATTTTTTTTACTGCGTTTTATCATATTTATGCTGGTTCCACACATCCCTCATTTTTGTTTTGCTATCATATTTAAAGTACCATTGCAAAAATGTAACTAAAACCACGACAAGAATTATGGAACGGAGGGAGTAGCATACAATGCTTGATTCACTTATGGGGCCTAGGTCTCATGTCATTCATTATCGAAGAAAAAAAGGTCTCATGTCATTTTACACACTGGACTGTATTTTCCAGCTCAGAGATCGTTGCCATGACTCTGCAGTTTACCAATGTTCAAACCATGACATATAGTTGTGTTTTGAATTCGTCCCCTGTCCATTTATACCTGCATTCTTTGTGATAAACATGAATTGGCAACTTACCATCCAACCGATGATTTTTATAGTTAATAATTTAGGTTATACCTCTGCAACGATTAATTTACGTAGTGGCCTGCCATTTCCATTATTTTCTTCTTCTAGAACACTGTTTCCATGTTTTGTTTCATTTTTCAGGTTTCCTACAACATGAACCTTGTAGACTCGTAGATCTGTAATGCCAACTGCTGGGGTAGTGGGTTACTGGGTATACTTGCAGTTGATGGCATTACAATTTCGTTCTATCTGTTTTCAAAACCCTCAGTATATATATCTTTTTCACTGTTAAGCAAAGCTGTATGTTGCTTGTCAAGGTGTTGTATCTTTCTTGCTAACCGGACATTCGAATTTGTGTTGACTCTTATCAGCTTACGTTCTCCAAGTTTTTTATGCTTAATGGGTGGACAAAACTTGCTAAATTTCCAATTTCCCTCTTAATATTAACAGGTTTAGTCCTGTACTTGTGTTCCGGACATCGGCACTGCATATAGAATATTTTCCTGTATTGTCATTCTCTAAGATGCCATATATATTTGCTGTCAGGATTATTTCTGCTGCTTCTTTGGTTGAAAAGGAAAGGTCTAGAAGACTTGGCACATCTATTCTTAACCAAGTGGTTAGAGAAGCTGTATCATTCAAAGCACCACCAAGAACAAGAGGTGGCAAAAGAGGCCGTGTTTATTACACAACACAGGTAACCTATGGCCTTGTTCTAAACCCATGTAAATTACTTATAGTATTTATAAGATAACCTTTCGAGTAAGCTGAAACCATAATCACAACCGTATTCCCCATTTACGCATTTTCTATTCCCTTATTAAAGTTAGATTGGTCGTGGAAAGAATTTCAACTTGTTTTTTACAATCATCAAACTCCACGCCCTTTATCAGTTGTTCAAAGATATTTTTTATGCTAATTCCCAAGTCGTGCTGAAGTATTTGAAGATAATTCAGAGAGGGGGTTGTTGGTTTCATGCTAACCAATTACTTCAGTATAATTTTACATTTCAATGAGTCAGCTAGTATGGCATCTGTGTAGATAGTTTCACCTCTTTGGAAAGGGACAATCCTCGCTGCTTTCAGTCTGAACAGTTTTATCTTGAAACTGCCTTATACATCATTTTCATCCTTCTGAGCATTTCTTTTGGCAACTCTCTTCTGAGCTTAAGGAACCTTGCTCTTCTCCTGCAGGCTGCTGTTCGTCCACCAACATTTGTTCTCTTCGTCAATGACGCAAAACTCTTCCCCGAGCCGTACCGTCGGTACATGCACAAACAACTTCGGTCTGACGCTGGGTTCCCAGGCACACCTATCCGGATACTGTGGCGTAGCCGGAAGCGGACAGACAAGCAACAGAGGAAGACAAATACACAGGCTCGTAATGCGCTTGTAGCGGCGAGTTAGCATGTGAAGCAATTACTATGTTCAAGAGGAAAATGAAAGTGTAGCGAGTTAGCACTATCCTGACATCCTTTTTTTTAAATCTTTTCTTGGCTGAAATTGTATTGCTACGTTCAGTAAGGAAACAGAAATGTAGCGAGTTAGCACTATCACGATGCCTTTTATTTTCTCACTCACAACCTTGTCCTGGCTGCTAACCTACAACTATCCAGTATCCATGCACCAAGGAGTTCATATTAAAATAGAAAAAAATATTTGCAAGTTTAAGTCTGCTCCCTCAGCTATAAATATCAGAAATTCTGGGTCTCTCAAATGTTAGACCATCAAGATTTGATATTCTATACGTTGAGTAGTTTTTAGGATGAATTGGTTGCTGTTTTCGAATTGACAAAAGTGGGTTCTCGTAGGTGATGTAGTGCAGGGTAGTGTTTTTCCCTTCCCATAAAACTGCATGTTTCTCTTTTTTCCTTCAAAGTTTCTAACACATAGGTAGGTTGCTTTCTGTACTGCATGGTGTTCAATTAATCCTGTAAGACAGAAAATTTCCTTTTTCCTGTTTCCAGTTTCTTTCGCGAAAGAAGTCTACATAACCCCCTCAGGTTTGAGGTTTGAGACGTTTAACCCCCTCAGGTATAAAGTAGAGCACATTGTTTACTTTACTAGATCAACTAGAGTAGCATCCGTGCGGGTAGACACTATATCTATATGTATACTGCAAGATCGGAGAGAGATCGAGAGAGGTATGGGAGACAAACCTTCTCCCTTCGAGGAGGAGCTCGAGCCGTTGTCCATGGGGACGGCGCGAGTGGCGTGAGCGTGCGGTGGCGGCGGTGGCGAGCTTCCCGTGAGCACTGCGCTAGCCCTAGATCGGTAGGGAATGTAGGTGGGGTGAGCGGCGGCGCGGTGAACCTCGTACCGTGTGCCCCGGCCCCCACCTCTTTATATAGCGCAGGTCACGGGGGCCCACCAACCATATGAGGGTTGGACGCCCCGATCAGGGCGCGAACGAGCTCAAGGACTTGTTACCGATCCGTTGGAATCGGTGACGTGGAGATCATCCTAACATTCTCCCCCTTGATCTCAACTTTTCTTTTAACTTTATACTTTCACTTTATTCGTTTCATATTGGATCAGTCCATAGGGCATGTTTCATCGTCACGGCTCTATTGCCGATAGAATCGGACAACCACAATACACTTCTCTGTTTTGAAACAAATTCTTTTACTTTTGGGCCTCTTATGATCCAGGATAGGTAAGACTTTTCCTTAAACCCATGCCGGCTACGTGCTCCTTGAACACGCTGGGTGGTAAGCCTTTCACTAGCGGATCCGCAAGCATATCTTTTGACCTTATATGCTCGAGACTTATTGTTTGATCCTGGACCTTGTGTTTCACAACATAATACTTAACCTCAATCGGTTTCGTAGATGTACTCGACTTGTTGTTGTGAGCATAGAATACTGCAGACTCATTGTCGCAGTACATCTTTAGTGGTTTGTCAATACAATCTACCACTTTCAAGTCGGGTATAAATTTCTTTAACCATAATGCCTGCCCCGTGGCTTCATAACATGCTATAAATTCTGCATACATCGTGGATGATGCAACTATGGTCTGTTTGGAGCTTCTCCACGAAATAGCTCCCCCTGCGAGGGTGAATACATATCCGGATGTGGATTTTCTATCATCTTTATCCCCCGCAAAATCTGCATCCGAATACCCTCTTATTTCTAGGGAATCGGATCTTACGTATGTTAGCATGTAGTTCTTTGTGCCTTTCACATAACGCAATGCCTTCTTTACCATTTTCCGAGTGTTCAAAACCTGGATTTTCTTGATATCTACCGAGTACTCCGGTGATAAATGCTAAGTCGGGCGAGTGCACACTTGTGCATACTTGTAGGCTTCCAATGGCCGAAGCATATGGAACCGCTTTCATTTGATCGAGCTCGTATTGATTTTGGGGACTTTGATGTTTCCCAAAGCTGTCGCCCTTGACTATAGGGGCAGGTGTGGCACTTGCACTTATGCATATTATACTTACTTAGAATCTTTTCTAAATAAGCCTTTTGCGATAGTCCTAATACTCCATTGTTTCTATCTCGGTGAATTTCTATGCCCAAAACATATGACGCTTCACCAAGATCTTTCATATCAAAATTTGAGGACAAGAACTTCTTTGTCTCTTGCGGTAGACTAACATCACCTGTTGGCAAGCAGAATATCATCCACATACAAGATTAGGAAAATATATTTCCCACTTTTAAACTTTGCATAAACGCAATTGTCCTCAATATTTTCTTTAAATCCAAATCTCTTAATTGTCTCATTGAACTTTAGATACCACTGTCTGGAGGCTTGCTTTAATCCATAAATGGATTTCTTTAGGCGGCATCCCATTTCTTTCTTGCCTTCCATGATAAAACCCTTAGGTTGTTTCATGGAGACATTTTCTTCTAAATCCCCGTTTAGAAATGCCGTCTTTACATCCATTTGATGCAACTCTAAATCAAAATGTGCAACTAGTGCCATGATGATTGAAGGAATCCTTACATGAGACCGGAGAAAATGTCTCATTGTAATCTATCCCTTCTCTTTATGTAAATCCTTTTGCCACAAGTCGTGCTTTGTACTTTCCGAGGAGGTGGCTGTTGTTGCTCCCTTTCATGCTCAACAAATGGTTCATTCGGCTCTCGACGGACAGGTTCCGAATTTTCACTCATCGTTGTCATGGGTGGAGTTACAACAGGCGCTTGCACCACAATCGCAGGGATCGTCGGTACAGGTGCACATGGTAGCTCAAAAAATGGCTCCTGAGTCATCGGATTAGGTGCATGCACCCTCTTCTCCTCAAGATCAATTTTCCGAGCTACCATGCTCCCCCTCATCATTTCGTCTTCTAAGAAGACAACATGTCTCGTTTCCACAAACTTTGTGTATTTCTCTAGACAGTAGAAACAATAACCTTTTGACTTTTCAGGATAGCTACTAAAATGGTAGCTGACTGTTTTGGTATCTAACTTTGCGATATTTGGATTGAATACTTTGGCCTCAGCAGGACTCCCCCACACTTTCGAGTGGTTTAGAGAAGGCACTCTCCATGTCCATAGCTCATACGGCGTTTTGGGCACCGATTTGCTTGGTACTCTGTTTAGAATGTGAGTAGCGGTTTTTAACGCCTCAATCCACAATCCCAATAGTAGGGTGGAATAGCTCATCATATTGCGCACCATATCCATAAGGGTATGGTTGCGCCTTTCAACTACCCCATTCCGCCGAGGTTCGCCCGACATCGAATAGTGGGCAACTATTCCAGTCTCCTGTAGAAACCCCGCAAAGGGTCCGGGGACTTGGCCATATGGAGTATGTCGACCGTAGTACTCCCCTCCACGATCGGACCCGACTATCTTTATTCTTTTATCATGCTGATTTTCAACTTCAGCTTTGAATATTTTGAATTTATCCAACGCTTCTGTTCTTTCTTTTATTGGATAAATATAACCATATCGGGAGTAATTATTCGTGAATGTTATGAACGAATCATAGCCATCCACACTTTTCACAGGAAATGATCCACATATCTCGGTGTGAATTATTTCTAGTGTTGCTGTGCATCGATTTGCACCCTTTTTAATTTGCTTTACAAATTTTCCTTTAATGCAATCGATGCCACTGTTCTATGTCTGAGAATTCTAATGGAGGAAGAATATCATTTTTAACAAGTCTTTCTATTCTCCCCCTCGAAATATGGCATAAGCGACAATGCCATAATTTCGATGATTCATCAGTTCTTTTCTTTTGTTCTTTGTCCAACGCGGACAACACTTTTCACTCACATTACACACAGACAACACCCACATAAGCATTATTACACCATATGGCACACTTGCCATGTCCTTCATGTCCATGTGTACTTTTACGTCACCGGTTGCTACAGCAATTTGGGTCGCACATATCTTTGAAGAATCAGTGAACTGGCTCTTTATTCTTTCAAGATACTCCCATACGGAAGCACACTTTGCTATTGAGCCCACAATAGCGTTCTCAATTGTATTCTTTATAAATGGCACTTAGCCACTTTTATTCTGCCATGCAGAATCATCTTTCTTGTCATTTCTGACTGGATCTTTTGGTCTGACCGGTGCTGGGGAACCCAGTCCACCTCAGCACAAATCGACCTTCTTTCTTCATTCAGTGTAGTTGTCACCTCTGAGGGTTGGAACATCCTTGATGCAACTTATCAAGTAGTACCCTCCTTTAAAACTACAATGAAATGAGATCATAACAACAATTGCATGCAATAATCCAACGTTGGTCAAAATTAGAACATACAACTTGTTTGTGCAATTAAATCTATATCACCGTTGGGCAGAAAATAGAGATAAATGCACACCTTATTGCAACAAATCATGATCATGTCATTAATAACGTTGGTCCAAAAATAACATAACCATATTTGTCAGAATAATCACTTTAATCATCACTTTTGCACATGTTATTACAACAAAACATGATCATGCCATCAATAACGTTGGTCATAAAATGACATATCATAATTGTTTCAACAATCACTTTTAAGCAACCTTTTAAATTTTAATCATCACTTTTGCATTTTTCCAAATTGAAAATGCATCTTAACTATTTGCAGCGGAAACTTTGAAGTCAAACTTTAAACTTTAAACTTTTCGAAGCATCTATGTTACTTTTTAATTTCCTAAAACAAATATCTCGTTGGTTCAATTTGCTCGGGAAATTTTTTGACAAAAATGCTTCTTTAAACTATTTAACTTTTGTACTTTTCAGAGGCATATCTTTCACTTTTTATTTTCTGAACAAATATTTCGTTGGTCCTATTTATTCAGAAAAAACTAGACAAAATTAGGCCAAAATTGACCCAAAACTGCCTAAAAATGCCTCTGGAAAAAACTATTACTGTGCTGCCGTGGGCCCGCGGCCCACGCGGCCTGCACGCACCGAGCGGCACGCAGCCACGCGGCGCCCACGCTGCCGAAACCGCGGCACCGACGTGGCGGCCCGCACGCGGCTCGCTGCCGCGGCCTTTACGCGGCACGGACGCGGCCCGGACGTGGCGGCACGCCAGCGCGGCCTTCCTTCGGCCCAACGCGGCACTGGCCAGCGCAGCCGACGCGGCCCGCACACGGTGCCCACGCGGAGGCACTCCTGGCCGTCGGATTCGATCCGACGGCTCCCCTTTTCTTTCGCTGGGTATAAAAACCGCCCAACCGGCCGAAAAACCCTAACCCTAATTCATTTCGCCCCGACCCGCTCTCTAGCCACATTCGGCGGGCCGGGAGACGACGGCGGCGGCCCGCGCGCGCGCCTGGCCACCTTGTCGCCGGCGGCGAGCGGAGCAGCCTGCCCCTCCTCCCCGCTGCGCGCTCGGCACTGGCGTCACGCCGGTGACGACGGAGCCCTCCCCGCGAGACTCCCCGCGGTTCTGCTGTGGCGGTGAGGAAGCGGCGGCGTCGCCGGCAGCTGCTCGAGCGAGCACGCACCGGCGTCGAGCTGCCCTTCCTCTCCTCTTTTCTTTCTCTCCTTCCTCCACCAGATCCCGGCGCGGCGGCCAAGGAACGGAGGCAGAAAACGTGCGGCGGCGCCCCCCTGTACCTCTTGGCGGCGGCGCGTGCACCCGAGGGTGGGCGCGTCACCGTCAAGCGGCGCAGAGGCGGTGCCCTTTCTTTGCCGGCGATGTGACGCAGCACGGTAAGCCGGTGAGCTTTTCTTTTCTTTGCCCCGCGTTGCTTGCGCAAGTGGAGTGGCTCTTCTTCCCGGTGCCTCGGCATGCCGATGCGCATCTTGATCGAGAGGAGCGGCGCGGCCTTGCGGCGGCGCTAACTGTGCCGGCGAGATGGGTCTCGGCCGGTTGCACTTTACTTTGGGAGGATTGGGGTTTCTCTTCTTTCTTTTCTACCCGAAAAATAAACACGAGATCTACATCTAGAGTGGCTCTGATACCAATGTTTACTTTACTAGATCAACTAGAGTAGCATCCGTGCGGGTAGACACTATATCTATATGTATACTGCAATATCGGAGAGAGATCGAGAGAGGTATGGGAGACAAACCTTCTCCCTTCGAGGAGGAGCTCGAGCCGTTGTCCATGGGGACGGCGCGAGTGGCGTGAGCGTGCGGTGGCGGCGGTGGCAGAGCTTCCCGTGAGCACTGCGCTAGCCCTAGATCGGTAGGGAATGTAGGTGGGGTGACTGGCGGCGCGGTGAACCTCGTACCGTGTGCCCCGGCCCCCACCTCTTTATATAGCGCGAGTCACGTGGGCCCACCAACCATATGAGGGTTGGACGCCCCCGATCAGGGCGCGAACGAGCTCAAGGACTTGTTACCGATCCGTTGGAATCGGTGACGTGGAGATCATCCTAACACACATGACCCCCTCAAGTATGACTTACCGGTTAAATTACCCCCTCCAAGCGGTTTTTGAGGCTAATGGCTGTTTTAGAGAGCGGTTTTGGTCCACGTGTAGGCAACGCTTTTGGGAAGCTGGCACCTGGCCGTGGTCAAGCTGCTCCGTTTGTCTCTGTTCTTCCACTGCCCTCCTCTCTCTCCCGCGCCGATCCGATCATCTCTCCATGACCGGCAGCTGAATCAGATGATTCGTTGGCGGTCCTCCAATCAGTGGTTCGCGCTCCTTCCTCCTTAAAACAGCTGCCCCTTTCGATCTTTACGTGGAGAGGACTCGAGGACAGACTGGAAGAGGATGGGCTCGAGGACGGGTTGACTTGGATATGAAAATCGGAGGATTGGATTGGATTTGGGGTTATCTAGACTTCTTTCGCCAACTGTGGCAACGCCAAGGTCATCGACATGCTGCTCGATCACGGTACTAGGCCTTGCCGCTGCTGAAATTATGATGTCTGTGCTTGCCGATTTCTATGATTAGTTTGTGAAATTGATGCCTTTTCTTACGAAAACAGTACTGAAGTCTATGACCTCAGCTTGACACAAGTTGTAGTATAATTTTCACTTTTCACTTAGTGTTCGGGAAATCACACTGAGTGTAGAACTAATTCAGAAACTTTTCACTTGTTGCTTGAAGACTTGGAGTTAGCTCGACAACAGATTGTTTACAGCCCATTACTGCACAAGCATTAGTATTCTGGACTAGAACTAGAAGTCAGTGTGAAATTGTAGGCCTGGCTTTACATGGGAACATTATTCTATTTGGTTCAGCAGCTGCCCTGGACACAAGAACATTGAGCACATTACAGGCATTAGACATCCATAGAATACCGCATTGATTCAGTACATTAGACATCCATAAAAACACCACATTGATTAAGTACATTACAGACAATACAACTTTGAATCTACTCTTCAACCTTTGATTCTTCTCTTCTCTGAACTTACACGGCATCCTCTAATTCCAAACATGAAACTGCAACTTCAGTTCTGAAATTCCCCTCTTCTTCTCTAAAATTGTAGCATGCTCTCTGGGCATTAGAGCAGCCTGCATCACATAGTTGTATGACATACTAGATGCAGTCTTCAGTTCTAAATTTCTGTATTTTTTTTGTTTCTTCTTCTTCATGGCCGGCCATCCCTGACCGTGTGAAGCCCAAGATTCAGAGGGGCAGAGGGCAGGGGGCGAGAATGCGAGATTCAGCAACTGCCCTGGAAATCCAACGAGGTGCGCCCCGTTTGCGACCCATCTAGCTTCCTCCGCCCCGACGACACCCTCCGCGCCGTGTGCGACATGCTCGACCCCATGACTCGGCTGCACGACTGGGATGGCGCACCGCGGTGGCTCAACGGCGAGCGTCGTCCCTGCCAGTTCGAGGTGGAGACACAGCTGCAGGTGAAGCAGCCCATGGCAGTGCTGCAGCGGTGCCTCGGGGTGGCGACGGTTGCGCACGCCTGCGGGGCGGTGCTGCAGCCAGGGGCGGAGCTCCCCTTTGGGCTAGGTGTGGCACATGCCCTACCTTGATTTTTAGCAAACAATCTAGTATACATATGCATATGTGGATATACCATTAGTTTTGTATAGATTTTGAAGGGAATACAAAAGAAAAAGATGAGTTTGGCCGGCAGGAGGAGAACATTCAAGTAAGCAAACGAACTGGGCTTATGCTAGCTGGGCCGCACGTGGTTGATGGAAACCAACCGTCTGTGTTCTGGAATTCGTTCGTTCAGATCGTGAGAATGACCAGCGATCGTGGTTCGTGACTCCTGAGTCAGTTGTATCATCTACTTGTCTTCGACGGTCGACGCGAGTCAGGCAAGAGGCCCAGACGCAACTTTTGCCCAGGAGGCCAAGACTTGTATTTGATCGTTTCACTGTGCTGCCGGCTGCCTGCGCATTGGTTGCTTCCCCCCATGAGATCCCTCCGACTCCCCCACCCCCTAGCCAAGCTGCCCGGCCGCGCGCCCCTAGTCCTGCAAATCATGCAGGTCTAGCTTCTAGGTTTTGTGGAGACCGCGGAGCTGTTTTTGATTTTGAATATGTTGCTATTACCATTGTACTGGGCGACTATGCTTACCATCATATAAACTAACAGTTTATTCTATTACGTCATTTTTTTGCCCAACCTCAAATTTTTTTCGTCCTCCGCCACTGGCTGCAGCGGCCCAACGAGGAGTGCATGTCCTGCTCTCTGCTCTGTCCTGCTCGCTCGCCTTGCATCTGCACTGCAAAGAAGGAAGGAAACCTGGGGTTAAGTGTTCCACTGTCCACGTAATTGCTTACCTGGCTCAAAACCACTGTCCACATCATCCAAAACAGCCATCACCAGCCTCAGGGGGTTAATTAGCCGGTAATTGAAACCTGAGGGGATTATGTGTTCCACTTGAAACCTGAGGGGGTTAACCGTCCTAAACCTCAAACCTGAGGGGGTTATGTAGACTTCTTTCTTTCTTTCGCAGTAAAGCATCCATCTACATATCATGTTACTTCTTCAGCGTTTCCACGAGCATGGTGTACAACTGCGGGGATGAGAATCCTATCTTGGAATGCTCATGGCTTGGGTGACTATTCCAAAACCACTACAGTTTACGATACCAGGGTCCTGGGAAGATCTAATTCTCTTCCTACAATCATATATCCAAATTTAAAGCACCAACTTTGCCATATGTTTCATAGGATTAATGTTCAAACCTCTGCTTCGGATAAACCAGTTTTTCAGTTAACAAATGTGTGTGCACCTAGAACATTCACTACGGGAAAGAAGTATGTTGCGTGCGATAATTCGCACGACAATATTCGACATTTTCACTGAACGATCTACCACTTATCGACATGCACGATCTACCACTTATCGACATTCTCATTGAACGCTCTACCACTTATCGACATGCACGATCTACCACTTATCGACATCCTCATTGAACGATCTACCACTTATCGACATTCTCATTGAACGCTCTGCCACTTATCGACGCGGACTCAGAACGCTCTATCATGTACTTATCGAGGTACACCTTGGCAGTGTTGTTAGACGTTCTGTCTAACCAGCTAGCATAGCGTTGTTAGCGCTCTAGCATGTATGTACGGAAGGGCACAATGTACCAACTATTGTCGACCCATAACATTTCGGGTCATGGCCAGCTGGCCACGGCCGGGGGGGGGGGGCTCACATGAATCAAGAGGAGCCATGGCCGTCTTGCACTTCTTCATCTTAAGATGTCACCGATGGTACGCCGTCGGAGACTTCCAGTACTCTCCGGCCGCCACGGCCTGCGGCTCAGGGGCCTGGCTGAGGATGTCCTCCCCGCGGCCCGCCTCCTCGGACAGCATGTCCAGAACGCCGAAGAAGTCGAATGGGTTATACTCGCCACAGATCGCCTCCTCCTTGTCACGCTCTCCGGACGGCGGCACAATGCCAGAGCAGCTCGCTGCCGCCGTATGCTCGCCAGTTTCAGTCTTCACCATCATCTTACGGGGCTCGCCACGGAAGTCCAGAGCGGCGAGATCGACCTCCACGCGGTTCGCGTCCTCCTTCACGGGGCTGGAATCAGGGCTAGTGGTATTCACGAACTCTCTTCCGAGAAGACCAACGTCTCGACTCTCCTCCTTGCATCCCCGAGGGTGTGTATATGCATGCAACCCAATATCACCACCTTCGAATCGGATCCCCAACTTCGAGCACGGTAGAAGCTCTCTCCGGATCATACTCCACCCTTGTCAGCACCTCTTCACATTGTCCAAGCTGGGAGGTGTATTGATCACATAGAAGAAGGGTCAGAAGGCCCTCACCACTTAGTACATGCTATCAACATGGGTGACAGCTCCCAAAACGAAGCCTAATCTCCATCCCTCCACGAAAAAGGAAATAGCTCATGAAAACCGAAGGTCTCTGAGTGGAAAATCCTAGCTAGACGCCAACTTTGGAACTCATCCTTGATCGTACCCCTAATAGCTCAAGCCTCTGGTGTAGCGGCATTGAACACCACATCATTCCGATGCACCAGAAGATCAGGATAACTACCGTCCAAAGGTCCCTCCTAGCCCTCGGAGGGCAGGTCAGGGAGAATAGGAGCTCGGTGTCTACTGACGACATCCACTCCATCTTACCCCATCTTGCCAAGTCCCAAGTCCAAACCTCACGAGCGACCACGCAACCAAGCAGAAGGTGTTGGATGGACTCTGGTTCCTGGTCGCACAAGGGGCAAGCCGCTGGGTGGGGCAGACCGCAGCGCTGGAGCCTATCCGCCGTCCAACACCTGTTCCGAGAAGCAAGCCAAGCAAAGAACTTGCAGTTGTAGTGTGCTCGCGACCGCAAGATCTTTGAGTATACCTTGAGCACCTCTAGAACCTTTCTAGGATTCCCCTCTGTTATTTATGAGCTCATAAAGTCGTGGCTTGCCGAATCCATCAAATATGATAAGATTTTGTGTCAATCACGTCACCAATTTTCGGAATCCCGAAACTACTTCTAGACCCTTTAGTAATCCAGACAATCTGGGGCATACGAATTCCGATTGGGGTGAATTTTATCTCCAAAATGAAGAGCATAAAATTATCCACAACTTTGTCAATCGGCATATTTTCATTCTACGCTTTATTAAGGGTCTACCATGACGATCTTCAAACAAAGTTCTACAGGGACAGATTCCAGTAAACTCTAGATTTCACCATAATGATCGGTTTTCTTCCATATTTGTCTATTTCCTACACAATAAAGTACAAAACAATAAATTTTGCACTTTTGAAACTATTAATTGGTTAGTACAGATAAATATAATAAAGTTACATAATAATAATGATTTTGATATAATAAACTACAAAATTCATGTATGTATTTTACATGTATCAATAATTCACCCGATCAATAAGAATAAGTAGTTTTAAATGTCCTCACCAAGATTCCAGAGACCATGGGTCTATCAAATGTATGGATTACTGAATTTTCTATTGCATTTAGTGTAATATTTTCATGCGAAGTATTAATATTTTTTAAGCCTTTTGAGTGTGACCAAGTGAAGGGGTTTTATAGATATTGTTGTGGTACCCAAGAGCACCAATCATGCTTAAAATTCAAGTAATTTTAAAATTTTATCATAAATATTATAAATATCTTTAAGCAATTTTATTTTGTGTGTGGGGTGGGGGGGGGGCAATGGCCCCCCTTGGCTGTAGGTAAGCTCCAACACTATGATCAAGAGGCCATTGGTATCTTTTCACCCTAGGGCCCCTAAAATCTGTGGACCAACCCTGCATGATCGCCCTCCCTTGAACGATGGCTCGTTGCGTCTCTAACATCGCGCAGTGCTGCCAGGAACTCGTTGATTCCATCTTGGCTTACGCCTCCCTTTCGGTGCGGATCGAGACACGAACGACAAGGTCGTAATCCTCGTGGAAGGCGTCGTCCGCCACAGCAGCATGGTCTTCTTCATCTCCCTCGCGTGGCAACCGATAGTCATGCACCTCGTCAAAATCTGAAAATTCCTATGGGGTCTTCTCCTCCTGAATGCCGGCACTCGTCATTCATACAACGGCACCGCCAGGAAATGGTGCCTGGGTTTCTGCCCAATTTTTTTTCCGCTAAATGTAGTATAGGAATCAAGCACCACAATACTATCAATATATGAATAAAACAACACTAGCATAACAACAATAGCAATATTTTAATTTATAAGCCCATAACAACATGAATACATAGGTACCTTTTGATTGATAAAATGATGATATTCCATCTTACATTATAACTTTGCGTTTGCCTTTTTGGAAGAGATTGATGACATCCTCATCCTTTACTTGCCTGAAGAAATCTTTCTCAACAAATGTAACCATACAATAGTTCAAATAGTCATCACCCATTTTGTTCCTTAGCTTATTCTTTAAATAGCTCATTGAAGAGAACATCTTTTCAACACTAGCAGTGGCTACTGGTAGAATCAATACCAACTTAAGAAGCTTGTAAGCAATATGATATTGTTCATGCTTCTTTGCCTTGACAAGCATAACTGATAGATCAGACAGATTTTTTAGGTTTGAAACCTTCCATATCTATGCATTATTAGCAACATACATGTTTAGTTGCCATGGAAGCCTTGCCAGTCATCTCTTGTAAAATCAGAAGCATAAGACTTTGTAGCAAGCTTAACCAACTTCTCTTGATCATAAGCAACAAATAGATGAAGTGGACTAAATGATGCCATGCAAATAAGTAGCTCTGTGTTTACCTCATCAAATCTGCCATTCAGCTCACCAATTGGCCTATCAATGACAGACACAAACATATCAACCTTGAAGCGGTGGTAATTGATCACACCATTGCATACACCCCTTGTAGGCCGGCCAACGGGGAAGTAAGGACCCTCCATATCAACAACTTTGATCTTATGCTTTGTACAAAAAGACGTGACCTTTGTGAGAAAATCATCCCATCCGGCATCAGACCGCAAAGCACCCAAGTTGAACTTTGTGTCATCGAGAACCTGAATGGCATGTGTTAAGCTTCATGCACTAGCCACTTGAACCAAAAGTCCGAACTGATGGAAAGGGCTAGGCAATCTACTTGTACACGTCAACACCCCCTCTCACTACAAGGAAAAGCCTTATTGCCGGCGCACCAAAAACGCCTATTGTCGGCGCACCAGAGCCCGCCGGTGGGAACATGCCGGTGATAATGAGTTACCGCCGGCGCACCAGCTGGTGCGCCAGCAGTAACATGAATTATCCCCGGCGAACCAGGCCAGGTGCGCCGGCAGTATGATTTTTCAATTTTTTTAAAAAAGGCCGATCTAGATCTAGATCTCGATCTAGATCTAGCTCGGGTTCGTCCTCGAAAACCATGAATGTGGGCCTGTCGTTGTTGCGCCGAGGTAGGAGTAGGAGGAGTTGTAGGAGGCCGGAGGTGGTGGTGGAGGAGGAGGTGACCGGAGGTGGAGTATGAGGAGGAGGAGGAGGATATCACCGGAGGAGGATGTCACCGGAGTAGGAGGAGGGAGGTGGAGGAGGAGGAGGCCCGATGTGTAGTATGAGGAGGAGGAGGAGGAATATGTCACCGGAGGGAGGATGTCACCGGAGTAGGAGGAGGAGGAGGAGGAGGCCCGAGGTTGAGGAGGAGGAGGCCCGAGGTTGAGGTCGCCGGAGGAGGCCCGAGGTTGAGGTCGCCGGAGGAGGTCGTCGTCGTCGTCGGAGGAGGAGGAGCCCGTCAGGGAGGAGAAAAGGAGGAGGAGGAGGAGAGGAGGAGGAGAAGTGGAAGAGGAGGAGGAGGAGGCTAGTCTGCGCCTATATAGAAGAGGTTACTGCCGGCGCACCTAGTATGGTGGTGCGCCGAGGGTACTTTTTAATTTTTTTTCATCCAAATCTAAAACCTCAAAAAACTCTGTTTTCCTTTTCGAATTTTGGGAATCAAAAAAATCGGTAAACGGCCATAGGCCGTTGAATTCGGATAGGAAATTTCGCGTAGATAGATTTTGATATAAAAAAGTTTTTCATCGGAGGTCGTATGCAACCAGAAATCCCGTTTTACCGAAAGATGACGCCATTTTGCATAATATAATGAAATTCATTTTTTCAAATTTTTATTAAAGCTAGATTACATAATACATGGGCAGTTCAAAGGATTTTATTTTTTGAATTTTCTATCATTTTCTTTTATTTTTTCGAAAACTGAAAAACCCCCGGCGCACCTCTATGGTGGTGCGCTGGTGGTAAATTGTGTACCACCGGCGCACGCCGGGGGTAAGGTGCCCAGATTTTTTGTTTCCGGCCAGAATTCTTCGAATTTTATTCCCGATGCACTAAATTTGCTTGTGCGCCGGCAGTATAGGTTCTTCGCCGGCGCGGCCTAACATGGCTCGCCAGCGGTATTTTGCCACCGGCGCATGGATTTGCTGGTGCGCCGGTAGTGCTATTTTCATCTATAGGCCTTTTCCTAGTAGTGTCTCACGTGTGACGGGGAGACGGGAAGACAAGTCAACACGTGTAGAGAGGCAAAGAGGCAGCGGAAGGCCGGAACCACACGGCAGGAGAGGCAAAGAGGCAGCAGAAGGTCGGGACCACACGACAGGAGGTTGCGGGGAGAGGAGATAATTTTTAGAATAAATTGGGAAAGCCAGGATTTGAACTCGAAACTTGGGGCTCTGATACCATGTTAAGCTTCATGCACTAGCCACTCGAACCAAAAGTCCGAACTTATGGAAAGGGCTAGGCAATCTACTTGTACACGTCAACACCCCCTCTCACGTGTGACGGGAAGACGAGAAGACAAGTCAACACGTGTAGAGAGGCAAAGAGGCAGTGGGAGGCCGGATACACACGGCATGAGGCTGCGGGGATTTTTAGAATAAATTGTGAAAGCCAGGATTTGAACTCGAGACCTGGTGCTCTGATACCATGTTAAGCTTCATGCACTAGCCACTTGAACCAAAAGTCCGAACTGATGGAAAGGGCTAGGCAATCCACATATACATTTCACAACACCCCCACTCGCGTGTGACGGGAGAAGAGAAAGTCAACACGTGAAAGAAGAAGAGCACGCCGAAACAGGGCATCAACGGTGGCTAAAGAGGGGGACAACAACAATTTTTAGGCTTAATTGCGAAAACCATGTGAAAGCCAGGATTTGAACTCAAGACCTGGGGCTCTGATACCATGATAAGCTTCATGCACTAGCCACTTGAACCAAAAGTACGAACTGATGGAAAGGGCTAGGCAATCTACTTTATACACGTCAACACCCCCTCTCACGTGTGACGGGAAGACGAGAAGACAAGTCAACATGTGTAGAGAGGCAAAGAGGCAGCGGAAGGCCGGATACACACGGCAGGAAAGAGGCAGCGAGAGGCCGGATACACACAACAGGAGGCAGGGGGATTTTTTAGAATAAATTGTGAAAGCCAGGATTTGAACTCGAGACCTGGGCTCTGATACCATGTTAAGCTTCATGCACTAGCTACTTGAACCAAAAGTCCGAATTGATGGAAAGGGCTAGGCAATCTACTTTATACACGTCAACAGCATGAACAACATCTTCATATTGCTTTTGCAAAGCTCTACTCAAATCATCTGTGTTTCCAAATATTTTTTGCATCAAGTGTGCCATGAAAACAAACTCAAATGATAGAAATGTTGTCTCTATGGTTAGAGCCGGTTGCGCCTCCGCACTATTGTACTTGTCTCCAATCTTGCGAAGGACTCGTCGTAGTGCACCATACATAGAGATGGCATGGTTCACAGTTTTGAAGTGAGAGCCCCAACGTGTATCACATGGCCTTACCAAACTCATTTCCTGATTCATCCCACTCCATGTTAATTTCTACTTCTTCCAATTCCAATGAAGCAATGAGTTCTTCATCCTGAGCTATCCGAGGCAATCTCATCTTTTTACAAGACATGCTAAGAGCATTTAACAAGTGTGCAACCTGCTGAAAGAACCAAGTACAATCACCACTCTCCTTTGCAACAACAACAAGAGTTAACTGTAGTTGATGGGCAAAACAATGAACAGAATAGGCAGAAGAGGACTCATCCATAATCAGTTTTTTTAGGCATATCCTTGCCCACGCACCATTGCAATGATCAAATTGTAATTCATAAGCATTTTCTGAATTGCAGTTTTCAATGTCGAAGAAGTAGTATCTTCAACATGAGAAAGACCAAGAAATCTTTCAACCGCCTTTCCTTTCTTATCAATGTAACGCAAGCAAACATCCAACTGCTCATTCTGATACACATCACTACTCATCTGCAAGTATTGAAAAATGAACACCATCAAGTTCTTCAATGACTAGTTTAGTAGTCTCTTTTGCACAACATTCTATCACCTCTTGTTGTATATCATGGTGAATCATCCTGCAGTTCCGTGGAGCATTCTTGAGAATAACTCTGTTAACCTCTTCAAAATTTCCCGCTAGCCAATTTAGAAGCTCAAGAAAATTTCCTTTGTTTAGTGAGTCTTCACTTTCATCATGTCCTCTAAATGCCAAGCCTTGGTGCAACATATATCTCACACACTTGAGTGTTCATGTCAAACGCTGTTTATACAAAGCCTTGTATTGTGTGGTGTTTGAAGCAATAGACCTCCCGAATTGATGTTTGTGGTGAATTGAACCTATCATACCTCTCTTGAGCTTCAGCATGAGCACTATTATCCTCACCTTCATGTTTCTTCAATCTCTTCTTCATGTTCCAGTTATTAAATCCCTTCTTCACAAAAGCATCTCCACCGGGACATCTTGTTTTATCCTTGAACAAATAGAAAACAAAGTAGAAAGCTCTATCTTTTACCACACTATACTCAATCCATGGAAAGTCTGTAAACCAAATAGCGCAAAAGCAACGCTCTCTTCCACCTTTATTTGTAAAATCAAAGTTATGATTCTTTGGTTGTGGCCCCATCTCAATAAATCTCCTTCTTACTCTATCTTGATCATTGACATCATACATTGAGATGGGAATCCGCTTCCTTGGATCATGTTCGAGTGCCTCTAAATCTGCTTGCATCATTTCATCATCTTCATCTATAGATTCATCATCTTCTACTTCTACATGAGGTGTTGAGGTTTCTTCTCTACTCTCCGGTGCTTTCCATAACACCATTTGCAAATTGCTCTCAAGATGAACAACACTAGATGAAGTTGTTGTCTGATTCTGTGGATGATTCATTCGTTTTCCTTGTTTTTGCAGCCTTTTCCCACATTGTATGTATGCTACTACCAACAATACCACTCCTCTTCTTCTATAGTAAAAAACAAGAAACAGAAAATTAAAAACTTGCATCTAAGAAGCTAGTAGGAGTGGATGATTCCTCTAGGAAGCAAGCAATGAAGCAAATCAAGCTAGGAACAAAATTGGGGGCGAGGAAATGAGTAAGGCGGCCGTACCTTCAGCGCTGCTCGGGGACGCTAGGGCGGGGCGGCGCTGACGGGAGGAGGGGCGTGGGTCGGCGGGGCTGGGGCACCACCGCCGCGATGGGCGCGGGGCCGTCGCCTGCTGCGACGGGCTAGATCGTTGGCAGCGGTCGTGGGCAGGTCTGGGTCGAGGACTCGAGGCGCCGTGCGTGCGTGCTGCGAGGCGAGCGAGAAAGGGGATTGCGTGGTTCTCGTGCGATGGCCTGGTTTCTGCCCTTGTTGGGGTGGGCCAAATATGTACATTTTTTCTCGCGTCAAAAACTTGGGTATTCCAGGGAAGACAGGGGAATACCCCCAGCGCCGCCCATGGGCACCGCCTTGTCGACGATGACAATTTGTCCACTGCGATCACCTTGTCGATACGCCAAGTAACGATCGTCTGCCCCGAGGTGCTAGTTCTTCTTCTCAACTCCCCATTTACAATCTTGCGCATTGGTCTATGCTTATATAGACGCAAAGTCAGTGCGATTTGACATAGATCCCTACTCAGACTCTACTTGTAGACACACTAAACCAAATCTTTGCCAAAAGAGGAAAGTGGTCCCAAAAGTTAAAAGCGACCGTTACCAGAAATAGAAATTAGAACTACATGCGACACATGCATCCATCCATTTTAAATCAACTTTATTTGCGGGAGCATGTGCCTCATCCCACCACTTTTTTTTTGCATGTAAGAAATTGGACTTTAACTACAAAAAAATACATCCCAAAAAGTATACTGTACTAGTGTTTGTAATTATAATTGAGGATGTAAAGAAGTAGCCCTACATGTAAAAAAGAAAAGAAAATACGTCCATATCGGGGGAACTTACTATTTTTTACATGCAAATCATCAGGGTAACCAACTAATCAGGATCCTAGATGTAGAAAAATGAAAATAATTACCTCCAGACCTGGGGGAACTACTATTTATTACATCTAAAATCAACGTGGGAACCTACTAATCAAAATCCTAGATGTAGAAAAGGACAAAAAAGTACATCCACCACGGCAAAAATTACAAACCAGAACTAGGGAAGTACTATTGCTACATTCGGGAATGGGGCGAAGCTCCCAGAGGTTCACGACGGACTGCATCGAGGAGCTCCACGTGGATGCGCGCTAGGGTAAGAGCATCTCTAGCAGACCTCATCCGCATAATCACTACTATTTTCTAGTTTTGGAAGAAAAAGGGCCGGTTTAGACAGCGCATCGGACCCTCATCTGAAATACTTTTTCTAGACTATCCAGTTTCGCCTCGCGGAAACCTCAAATACCCAGTCTCGCGAGGTCCTTCGAGAGCGAACCCCATCCCAATTTTCGCGTTGACGCCAATGAAATTTCAGCCCGTACAACCTCTGGAGACTACCAAAATTCGCCGGAGTCGCCGGAGTGAGGGCTAAAATTCGTTGGAATTCGGAGAGGGCGGCCTGCGGGGGCGATGGGGGAGCGGCTGCTGGGCGCGAGCGGCCGTTCGGCGTGGCCGGCCAAGCAGCCGGCGAGCGCGGGGGCGGGCGCGGCAGGCGCGGGGGCGGGGGCGGGCGTGGCTGGCCGGCGCTGGGGCGGGCGTGCCTGCAGGGAAGAAAAGCTTGAGGAAGAAGAAGGTGAAGAAAAAGCTGCCTGTGGGCTAGTATAAGGACTGAACGACGAGTTATTTTTTTAATCTGCAAAATATGTTTGGGGTGCCTTTTATGAGCGTTTTTGTTGTTTAAAGGATCTGCTTGTGATGCTTAAGAGGAGGATAATAGCGGGGCTCCGTGAGGAGACAGATGCATCAAAGGTTGGGCGGCCGACGCGCGAAAGAGGAGGCGCACGTGCTCGTGAGAACGAGGTCGAGGTATGGCGGGGATGGCGGCGGGAGCTCTTTTGCCCAGATGTGGGTGCAAGAGAAAGAGGAGTTGAGGACGTCTGGTCAACGAGAAAAATACAGATCGTGTGGTGCGAATACGTATCGGCATCTTGCTGGCACTCCCAGGCTCTTGACTCCCGCACGTGAAAAGGACTGTCTATGGTGCAAACCAGGGAGCACTCTTTTTTTTTTTTTTGCGAAACACAGTACAATCAAAGACGCTCATACATACGCGCACACACTCACCCCTATGAACGCACACACGCACATCCTACCCCTATGAGCACCTCCAAGAGACTGCGTTGAAGAACTGATCCGGCGGGTCTTGAGATTGACGAAGTCACCACAGGCGCCTCGCTGTCGACGGGAACGTCGCCTCCCACTGAAGAATATTCCGCCTTTATGAGACACCAAAGTGTCAAATCTGGGATTTGAACTCTGGTGGGCTGGGGGTGCCACTGCCCTCCTAACCATCCAACCACAGGTTGGTTCTCCAAACCAGGGAGCACTCCGATAGTGCCCCGGCACCTAATAAAAATTGTGATATACAATACTACTCTTAGGAGCTCCTAAGGGTATGTAACAATGGTAAAAGAAAGGCTCACCTTCTCTTTGCAGTTTAAGCTATTTAGAGAAGACACTAAATATACAATGCATTATTTTTATTGTTATCTCTAGCGGTTAATGAAAGAATAAATTGATTTTTAGTATAGGAAATTGTGTTGATAAGGAAGGAGTCATGATACAATGGAGAAAATAGCCTACTATTATTTTCTAAGGGATCATCAAGGAAAGATAATCTTCTCATTCTTCATTCTCTCCTCTAACTAAGCAAATATCCAACATGACAACCCTAGTAAAATACAGCGCGGGCGGGCGCGGAAAACAGTTTTCTACACAACAATGCATCTCACAAGATCAAATACTCATACATAGATCATGAAACAAATGATGTACCATAATTTAAATGGAAACAAAGTGCAACACACATCACATAGTTCAAGAACGACACACAAACATAGTTCAACAATGACACACGACATATGGTTCAAATGGACAAAGTGGAACACACAATTTGTTGGAATTTTGGCCCATATTGGACCAACACAATAAATATTCCAGAAATTCCTAATAAATCCTAGAGGCCCACATGGCACATTCATGCATGGCAGGGGTGGGACAAAAGTTTAGTCCCACATTGCTAGTTGAAGAAGAGTTGAAGCAGCTTATAAGGAGAGCTCTTCATACCATTTGTATGAGAGAAATAATAGGAGGAAATAGGAGCTGACCACACGCGCGCTCCTCCTCCGACGACGCCACTCGCTCGCCTCGTCACGCCACGCCGCGCCGCGGGTTGCGGGAATGCCTCGAGCCGAGAGCCTCTCTCTCTTTCTTTTTGCCACTCACGAATGGGTATATGAACAGACGCAAGAATCTGAAACGTTTCTTGCTGCCTGGCCTGTTCAACTCCTCTCTCTGTGCCTATAAAAGAGGTCGCTCCTCTCTAGAGATACAAGACGAGACACAGCACCATATGCGCCTACCACTCAGTTCCAGAGCTTTGCGCCGCTGCTCAAGACTTCTTCATCCCGTCTACCGGCGTGCACCGCTGGACGGGACAGCAGGCCTCCGGAACCCCGTCTCTTGTGATCTGTACGGGAGAGAGGCGATAAGGTTTTTGGGGAGCGCTCTAGCGCGACTGCTGACTTCGACATCGACACGGAGGCCGACGACTACTTTCCCAACGACGACTTCTTCCCCGACATCAACAACCTCTTCAGCAACATGGCTCTCAACGGCGACAACAACACCGCTGGTTCCTCTTCTGCACCGTATGTGTTCTTGTCTTCCTTTTATGAGATCATGATGTTCTTCCTTCTCCTAGCAACATGTTCAGGCTCATTGTCAGGAAATACATTGCTCTTATCAATCTGTTTAGACTTGTTGCTCCTTTATTCTATGGTGATTTGCATGACTAGTTTAGTCTCAAACTTTTTAGTCATGTTTTATCTACTGTTTTTTTTTGATTAAATCATGGGGAAAATTGCTAATATATTCAACAATCCAAAAACCTTATAGGCATTATTCCCCGGTTAGCTTTGCTTCATCTCTTAAGCCTCCTCCTTTCGAGGGCGTGAATTACAAGAGGTGGCGTGCGAGAGCTATTCTCTGGGAGGTGAATTACTAAGGGCAAGCCTGAAGGAGAGCTTACTCCCCTCGAGGAGAAAGCTTTTGAGGATGCCGACTGATGGCGTGTATTTCACACGTTTGTTGGGCAACCCCAAGAGGAAGGTATGATGCGCACAGCAGCAAGTTTTCCCTCAGAAAGAAACCAAGGTTTATCGAACCAGGAGGAGCCAAGAAGCACGTTGAAGGTTGATGGCAGCGGGATGTAGTGCGGCGCAACACCAGAGATTCCGGCGCCAACGTGGAACCTGCACAACACAACCAAAGTACTTTGCCCCAACGAAACAGTGAGGTTGTCAATCTCACCGGCTTGCTGTAACAAAGGATTAACCGAATTGTGTGGAAGATGATTGTTTGCAGAGAAAACAGTAAAACAAGTATTGCAGAAGATTTGTATTTCGAGTATTAAAAGAATGGACCGGGGTCCACAGTTCACTAGAGGTGTCTCTCCCATAAGATAAAAGCATGTTGGGTGAACAAATTACAGTCGGGCAATTGACAAATAGAGAGGGCATAACAATGCACATACATGGCATGATAAGTATAGTGAGATAATTGGGCATTACGACAAAGTACATAGACCTCCATCCAACTGCATCTATGCCTAAAAAGTCCACCTTCAGGTTATCGTCCGAACCCCTTCCAGTATTAAGTTGCAAAGCAACAGACAATTGCATTAACTATGGTGCGTAATGTAATCAACAACTAAATCCTCGGACATAGCGCCAATGTTTTATCCCTAGTGGCAACAGCACAACACAACCTTAGAACTTTCCATCACTGTCCCGGTGTCAATGCAGGCATGAACCCACTATCGAGCATAAATACTCCCTCTTGGAGTTAAAAGCAAAAACTTGGCCAGAGCCTCTACTAGTAACGGAGAGCATGCAAGATCATAAACAACACATATGTAATAACTTGATAATTAACATAACATGGTATTCTCTATCCATCGGATCCCGACAAACACAACATAGAGTATTACGGATAGATGATCTTGATCATGTTAGGCAGCTCACAAGATCCAACAATGAAGCACATGAGGAGAAGACAACCATCTAGCTACTGCTATGGACCCATAGTCCTGGGGTGAACTACTCACTCATCACTCCGGAGGAGACCATGGCGGTGTAGAGTCCTCCGGGAGATGAATCCCCTCTCCGGCAGGGTGCCGGAGGAGATCTCCAGAATCCCCCGAGATGGGATCGGCGGCGGCGGCGTCTCAGTAAGGTTTTCCGTATCGTGGTTTTTCGCATCGGGGGTTTCGCGACGGAGGCTTTAAGTAGGCGGAAGGGCAGCAGTCGGGGGGCCGACGAGGGGCCCACACCACGGGCGGCGCGGGCCCCCTTGGTCGCGCCGCCATGTGGTCCGGCCACCTCGTGGCCCCACTTCGTATGCTCTTCGGTCTTCCGGAAGGTTCGTGGCGAAATAGGCCCCTGGGTCTTTGTTTCGTCCAATTCCGAGAATATTTCGTTACTAGGATTTACGAAACCAAAAACAGCGAAAACGACAGAATCGGCACTTCGGCATCTTGTTAATAGGTTAGTTCCAGAAAATGCACGAATATGACATAAAGTGTGCATAAAACATGTAGGTATCATCAATAATATGGCATAGAACATAAGAAATTATCGATGCGTCGGAGACGTATCAAGCATCCCCAAGCTTAGTTCTGCTCATCCCGAGCAGGTAAAACGATAACAAAGATAATTTCTGAAGTGATATGCCATCATAACCTTGATCATACTATTTGTAAACATATGTAGTGGATGCAGCGATCAAAACAATGGTAATGACATGAGTAAACAATTGAATCATAAAGCAAAGACTTTTCATGAATAGTACTTCAAGACAAGTATTAATAAGTCTTGCATAAGAGTTAACTCATAAAGCAATAAATCAAAGTAAAGGTATTGAAGCAACACAAAGGAAGATTAAGTTTCAGCGGTTGCTTTCAACTTGTAACATGTATATCTAATGGATAATTGTCAACATAGAGTAATATAACAAGTACAGTATGCAAGTATGTAGGAATCAATGCACAGTTCACACAAGTGTTTGCTTCTTGAGGTGGAGAGAGAGATAGGTGAACTGACTCAACATAAAAGTAAAAGAATGGTCCTTCAAAGAGGAAAGCATCGATTGCTATATTTGTGCTAAAGCTTTTATTTTGAAAACATGAAACAATTTTGTCAACGGTAGTAATAAAGCATATGAGTTATGAAAGTTATATCTTACAAGTTGCAAGCCTCATGCATAGTATACTAATAGTGCCCGCACCTTGTCCTAATTAGCTTGGACTACCGGATCTTTGCAATGCACATGTTTTAACCAAGTGTCACAATGGGGTACCTCCATGCCGCTCTGTACAAAGGTCTAAGGAGAAAGCTCGCATTTTGGATTTCTCGCTTTTGATTATTCTCAACTTAGACATCCATACCGGGACAACATGGACAACGGATAATGGACTCCTCTTAAATGCATAAGCATGTGACAACAATTATTATTCTCATATGAGATTGAGGATATGTGTCCAAAACTGAAACTTCCACCATGGATCATGGCTTTAGTTAGCGGCCCAATGCTCTTCTCTAACAATATGCATGCTCCAACCATAAAGGTGGTAGATCTCTCTTACTTCGGACAAGACGGACATGCATAGCAACTCACATGATATTCAACAAAGAATAGTTGATGGCGTCCCCGAAGCATGGTTATCGCACAACAAGCAACTTAATAAGAGATAAAGTGCATAAGTACATATTCAATACCACAATAGTTTTTAAGCTATTTGTCCCATGAGCTATATATTGCAAAGGTGAATGATGGAATTTTAAAGGTAGCACTCAAGCAATTTACTTTGGAATGGCGGATAAATACCATGTAGTAGGTAGGTATGGTGGACACAAATGGCATAGTGGTTGGCTCAAGGATTTTGGATGCATGAGAAGTATTCCCTCTCGATACAAGGTTTAGACTAGCAAGGTTATTTGAAACAACACAAGGATGAACGGTACAGCAAAACTCACATAAAAGACACATTGTAAACATTATAAGACTCCATACCGTCTTCCTTGTTGTTCAAAACTCAATACTAGATGTTATCTAGACTCTAGAGAAACCAAATATGCAAACCAAATTAGCAAGCTCTAAGTGTTTCTTCATTAATGGGTGCAAAGTATATGATGCAAGAGCTTAAACATGAGCACAACAATTGCCAAGTATCAACTTATCCAAGACATTTTAGAGTTACTACATGTAGCATTTTCCAATTCCAACCATATAACAATTTAACGAAGAAGAAACTTCGCCATGAATACTGTGAGTAGAGCCTAAGGACATACTTGTCCATATGCTACAGCGGAGCGTGTCTCTCTCCCATAAAGTGAATGCTAGGATCCATTTTATTCAAAAAAAACAAAAACAAAAAACAAAAACAAACCGACGCTCCAAGCAAAGTACATAAGATGTGACGGAATAAAAATATAGTTTCAGGGGAGGAACCTGATAATGTTGTCGATGAAGAAGGGGATGCCTTGGGCATCCCCAAGCTTAGACGCTTGAGTCTTCTTATAATATGCAGGGGTGAACCACCGGGCATCCCCAAGCTTAGAGCTTTCACTCTCCTTGATCATATTGCATCATACTCCTCTCTTGATCCTTGAAAACTTCCTCCACACCAAACTCAAAACAACTCATTAGAGGGTTAGTGCATAATAAAAATTCACATGTGCAGAGGTGACACAATCATTCTTAACACTTCTGGACATTGCATAAAGCTACTGGACATTAATGGATCAAAGAAATTCATCCAACATAGCGAAAGAGGCAATGCGAAATAAAAGACAGAATCTGTCAAAACATCACAGTCCGTAAAGATGGATTTTATTAGGCCACCAGACTTGCTCAAATGAAAATGCTCAAATTGAATGAAAGTTGCGTACATATCTGAGGATCATGCACGTAAATTGGCTTAATTTTCTGAGCTACCTACAGGGAGGTAGACCCAGATTCGTGACAGCAAAGAAATCTGTAATCTGCGCAGTAATCCAAATCTAGTACTTACTTTACTATCAAAGACTTTACTTGGCACAACAAAACTCAAAACTAAGATAAGGAGAGGTTGCTACAGTAGTAAACAACTTCCAAGACACAAATATAAAACAAAAATACTGGAGTAAAAACATGGGTTGTCTCCCATAAGCGCTTTTTAACGCCTTTCAGCCTAGGCGCTAAAGTGTATACTCAAGTAACATCGAGAGATGAAGCATCAACATCATAATTTGTTCTAATAATAGAATCATAAGGTACCTCCATTCTCTTTCTAGGAAGTGTTCCATACCTTCTTGAGGGGACATTGATATTTAATATTACCTTCATATCAAGAGCACTAACGCTCAAGAAAAGGTCTTCCCAATATAATGGGGCAAGATGCATTGCATTCAATATCCAAGACAACAAAATCAACGGGGACAAGGTTATTGTTAACCATAATATGAACATTATCAACTTTCCAAAGGTTTCTTTTTAGCATTATCAGCGAGATTAACATCCAAATAACAATTCTTCAATGGTACGTCAGCATATCATAGACTTTTAGGCATAGCGAAATACTTGCACCAAGATCACACAAGGCATTACAATCAAAATCTTTGACTCTCATTTTAATGATGGGCTCGCCAACCATCCTCTAGCTTTCTAGGAATAGAAGTTTCGAGTTTTAGTTTCTCCTCTAGCTTTCATGAGAGCATTTGTAATATGTTCTGTGAAAGCCAAGTTTATAGCACTAGCATTGGGACTCTTAGCAAGTTTTTGCAAGAACTTTATAACTTCAGAGATGTGGCAATCATCAAAATCTAAATCATTTCAATCTAAAGCAATGAGATTATCATCCCCAAGGTTGGAAAAATTTCAGCTAGCTTTAGCACAAGCTTCTAGTGCTTGTGTAATTTTGCGCGCTTTGCACTAGGAGTAGAAGCATTGACAACACCAATTATTTTACCATTGATAGTAGGAGGTGCAGCAACATATGAATCATTAGCATTGCTAGTGGTGGTAATAGTCCAAACTTTAGCTACATTTTCCTTTTAGCTAGTTTTTCATTTTCTTCTCTATCCCACCTAGCACGCAGCTTCAACCATTAATCTTATATTCTCATTAATTCTAACTTGGGTGGCATTTGCTGTAGTAACAATTTTATTTTCAATATCCCTATTAGGCATAACTTTCGATTTCAAAATATCAACATCAGAGGCAAGACTATCAACTCTAGAAACAAGAATATCAATTTTATTGAGCTTTTCCTCAACAGTATTTGTTAAAGGCAGTTTGTGTACTAATAAATTCTTTAAGCATGGCTTCAAGTCCAGGGGGTGTATTCCTATTATTGTTGTAAGAATTCCCATAAGAATTAGCATAACCGTTACCATTATTATAAGGATATGGCCTATAGTTATTACTAGAATTGTTCCGATAAGCATTGTTGTTGAAATTATTATTTTTAATGAAGTTTACATCAACATGTTCTTCTTGGGCAACCAATGAAGCTAATGGAACATTATTAGGATCAACATTAGTCCTATCATTCTCAAGCATAGACATAATAGCATCAACCTTATCATTCAAGGAAGAGGATTCTTCAATCGAATTTACCTTCTTACCTTGTGGAGCTCTTTCCGTGTGCCATTCAGAGTAATTAACCATCATATTATCAAGAAGCTTTGTTGCTTCACCAAGAGTGATGGACATAAAGGTACCTCCAGCAGCTGAATCCAATAAATTCCGCGAAGAAAAATTTAGTCCTGCATAGAAGGTTTGGATGATCATCCAAGTAGTCAGTCCATGGGTTGGGCAATTTTTAACCGGAGATTTCATTCTTTCCCAAGCTTGAGCAACATGTTCATTATCCAATTGTTTAAAATTCATTATGCTACTCCTCAAAGATATAATTTTAGCAGGGGGATAATATCTACCAATAAAAGCATCCTTGCATTTAGTCCAGGAATCAATACTATTCTTAGGCAGTAGATAGCAACCAATCTTTAGCTCTTCCTCTTAATGAGAAAGGAAACAATTTTAATTTTATAATGTCACCATCTACATCTTTATATTTTTGCATTTCACATAGTTCAACAAAATTATTGAGATGGGCAGCAGCATCATCGTAACTAACACTAGAAAATTGCTCTCGCATAACAAGATTAAGTAAAGCAGGTTTAATTTCAAAGAATTCCGCTGTAGTAGCAGGTGGAGCAATAGGTGTGCATAGGAAATCATTATTATTTGTGCTAGTGAAGTCACACAACTTAGTATTTTCAGGGTTGGCCATTTTAGCAATAGTAAATAAAGCAAACTAGATAAAGTAAATGCAAGTAAACTAATTTTTGTGTGTTTTTGATATAGCAAACAAGACAAGAAATAAAGTAAAGCTAGCAACTAATTTTTTTGTGTTTTGATATAATGCAGCAAACAAAGTAGTAAATAAAATAAAGCAAGACAAAAACAAAGTAAAGAGATTGAGAAGTGGAGACTCCCTTGCAGCGTGTCTTGATCTCCCAAGCAACGGCGCCGTGAAATTTGCTTGATGCGTGTAGTTGACACGTCCGTTGGGAACCCCAAGAGGAAGGTGTGATGCGCACAGCGGCAAGTTTCCTCAGTAAGAAACCAAGGTTTAATCGAACCAGTAGGAGTCAAGAAGCACGTTGAAGGTTGATGGCGGCGGGATGTAGTGCGGCGCAACACCGTAGATTCCGCGCCAACGTGGAACCCTGCACAACACAACCAAAGTACTTTGCCCCAACGAAACAAGTGAGGTTGTCAATCTCACCGGCTTGCTGTAACAAAGGATTAACCGTATTGTGTGGAAGATGATTGTTTGCAGAGAAAACAAGAAAAACAAGTATTGCAAAGCAGATTTGTATTTCAAGATTAAAAGAATGGACCGGGGTCCACAGCTCACTAGAGGTGTCTCTCCCATAAGATAAAAGCATGTTGGGTGAACAAATTACAGTCGGGCAATTGACAAATAGAGAGGGCATAACAATGCACATACATGACATGATAAGTATAGTGAGATTTAATTGGGCATTACGACAAAGTACATAGACCGCCATCCAACCGCATCTATGCCTAAAAAGTCCACCTTCAAAGTTATCATCCGAACCCCTCCAAGTATTAAGTTGCAAAGCAATGCACAATTGCATTAAGTATGGTGCGTAATGTAATCAACAACTACATCCTCTGACATAGCGCCAATGTTTTATCCCTAGTGGCAACAAGACAACACAACCTTAGAACTTTCTCATCACCGTCCCTGGTGTCAATGCAGCATGAACCCACTATCGAGCATAAATACTCCCTCTTGGAGTTAAAAGTAAAAACTTGGCCAGAGCCTCTACTAGAAACGGAGAGCATGCAAGATCATAAACAACACATGTATAATAACTTGATAATTAACATGACATGGTATTCTCTTGTCGTCGTGGTGAACGAGCAGATGCCATAGGATGGCTTAAGTTGGGGCCGAATGGACGTATGAGGATTCGGGGGAGGGTTTGCGATTAGATGGGAAGAACTTCCGGATGCTCTCCTCAAGAACACAACCAGAGGCAGTGTATGCAAGAAGAGAGACAAGAGGAAGAACTCTTTACTAGATCGCTAGCTTCATTGATCTCAACATGGTTACGAGTTTCTCAAGACACGACATCTCTAAGGTCTCGCTACGTGCCCGTGAAGAAGGGCTGCCCCTCTCCTTATATAGGGGAGAGGGTGGCTTACACCTGAAGAAACCCTAATGGCATCTTTGACTAGACAAACTACTTTACAAAGCTACTTTAATCATAGCTGACACCGGAGTCCTCTTTAATC
>NC_061510.1:221809801-221854364 GCF_022539505.1 Lolium rigidum
GGAGCCTCGCACCGGAGCGCCTCTCGGGCTTGATCATGGCGTAGGGAGGCATCGTTCAAGGTTGTCCGAGGCTCTCGAGAAAATGAGGCAAGAGAAATAACGTCAAATTTATCCAAATCTTTCATGACCACGGACAACGGGTATGCGAGGCCGAAGATCGTCGAGAAGGAGCAACCACGAACCTCGCGGCATACTTAGTGAACCAATAAATACCAGCACCCCGAAGGCCCCATGTCCCAAGCTCATCGAGGCGCCTTGGGAAAGCCTCGCAATTCTTGGAAATAGTTCCACGAAAAGAAAATGCGCGCTCCAAGCCGGCGGCTCAAGCCACCACCATGGCCGCACCCCTCAAGGGTGCCCTAGCCGGCGCCCCTCTCCCCAAACCCTAGCGGTCTCTCTCCTCCACCACATCCCGCACGCTTAAGCGAAGCTCCGCCGGATTTCTCCACCACCACCGACACCACGCCGTCGTGCTGTCGGATTCAAGAGGAGCTACTACTTCCGCTGCCCGCCGGAACGGGAGGTGGACGTCGTCTTCATCAACAACCGAACGTGTGACCGAGTACGGAGGTGCTGCCCGTTCGTGGCGCCGGAACCGATCGTGATCAAGATCTTCTACGCGCTTTTGCAAGCGGCAAGTGAACGTCTACCGCAGCAACAAGAGCCTCATCTTGTAGGCTTTGGAATCTCTTCAAGGGTGAGACTCGATACCCCCTCGTTGCTACCGTCTTCTAGATTGCATCTTGGCTTGGATTGCGTGTTCGCGGTAGGAAAATTTTTGTTTTCTATGCAACGTTATCCTACAATGATGTCCAGCTCGATGACGGTGACGATGGCGTCGATTTCCCCCTCCGGGAGGGAATTTCCCCGGCAGATCTCAGCCTGCCGGAGAGCTCTTTTCTCTCTGGTGTTCTCCGCCCCGCAGAGGCGGCTGTGGCTCTTCGCGACGTACCTCTTCTGGCTTAGGTTTTCGGGATGAAGGAGTACGCGAAGAAAAGGAGGCGAGAGGGGCTGTGGGCCCCCTCCTCACAGGGCGGCGCGGCCAGGCCTTGGGCCGCGCTGGCCTATGGGGTGGGCCCACCTCGGGTCCCCTCTTCTCCCCCTTCTGGCTCCCTTCGTCATCTGGAAAAATAGAATTTTTCGTGTAATTCCCGTCAATTGTTGATCTTCCGAAATATTGCATTCTGACGGTGCTTTTTCCAGCAGTAATCTCGGCTCCGGTGCGCGATCCTCCAATAATCATGAAACATGCAAAATAGATGAAATAACATAAGTATTATCTCCAAATATGAAATATATCAATGAATAACAACAAATTATGATATAAAATAGTGATGCAAATTGGACGTATCAATGATTCTGAAGAAAGCCAGGAGTATGATGGCGAGATGAGAGGAGCCGATTGTTTAAGTTACAAGATCCGCGAGACAATGCCGCCTAAAAGGTTTAAACCTACTCCTACTGACGCCGCCAAGTATGATGGGCAACAAGAGCCGAGATCCTGGATAGATGATTATCTGCAGACCGTAATCTTACATAAGGGGAACCAAATAGCGGCAATGCAGTGTCTGCAGCTCTACTTGAAGGATTCAGCACGAGCCAGGTTAAGAGGTCTGCCGAAGGGATCCATCAAATCATGGGACGAGCTGGTAGATGCTTTCGTAAAAAATTTCCAGGCTACATATAAAAGGCCAGTCGGAATTGAGGAATTACGTCATTGTCAGCAGAAGCCGAAGGAGTCGATGCGTGCGTACATCGGGAGGTTTACCAAGCTCTTGAATGCTGCCGAAGACGTCTCTATCGACAGTGCAATTGACGCTTTCAGCGATGGCATCCGACGTGAATCTTACATAGAGGAGCTTGGACGCAAAAAGCCGAAGACCATAACCAAATTAATGGAGATCGCCAACAGTTGGGCTGATGGCGAAGATAACGTACGAAAGCCTCGACCACGCAGTGATGATGAAGACGATGATCAGCCGAGGCACGATTCGGGTAGCCGAAGAGACCGTCGTAAGAGAAGAAAAGAGCGCGGATACGATGATACCAGCATGGTAGCTGCAGGATATTCTAATCGGCGAGATGATCGATACGATGACAGGCGAGATGATCGACAGGACGGCAATCGCGGGAACCGCCGTAATTACAAGTCGCGACCCTCAAGGGTCCCAGAACTCCCTTTCGGCGAGCAGCTGAACGCTCCCTGTTACCTGCACGCTTATGTCGACTCTAAAGACAACCAGACGAAGTCAGGTCACTTACTCAGGGATTGTCGGCAGTTCATCGAGATGCAGAAGTTTATTCAGCAGCAGCCAAGCCAACCACCGCCACCACCGCCACCTCAGTACCAAGTTCAGCAAGTACAGCCTCGTACCCCTAACGAGTCTTTCCCTCCGCCACGAGGACAAATGAGCATGATCCATAAAACTGGTGTTTCGAGAAGAGAGATGAAGAAGCTGGCTCAAGAAATCAACCTGGCAGAAAGTACCATGGCAAACGTTCCAGAGTATGTCGATTGGTTGTCTCAGAGTATCCTGTTCAGCAGAGCGGATCACCCGATGACAATCCTAAAACCAAGACACACTGCCTTGGTAGTTGAGGCGCAAGTAGGAGGATACAATATGAGCAAAGTATTCATGGATGGAGGAAGCGGCTTAAATCTGATATTCGCAAACACAGTCAGGAACATGGGAATTACATTAAGGATGTTGGAAGAATCTGACACATGTTTTCACGGCATCCTCCCCACCTCACCAGCGTACTCTCTTGGCAGGGTTTTCTTGAATGTTGTCTTTGGGAAGCCTGACAATTTCAGGAAGGAAAAGATAGAGTTCGAGGTAGTAGATTGGGAATCACGAGACCACGCTATACTCGGGAGACCAGCCTATGCCAAGTTCATGGCTGTGCCACATTATGCGTATCTCAAGCTCAAGATGCCAGGAAACAATGGAACAAACATCACAGTCTATGGAAGTTTCTCAAGCTCAGATAACTGTGATCGCGAGTTTCAGAGGATTGCTGCAAAATTCGGAGTAAAGCAAGAACCTGTCGACTTCCCCTCCAAGTCGTTGGCACTCGACGTTAAGGAGGACGAGCGCGTCAGGAAATCAAAGAAGAAACCGGATGATCCTGCACCCAAAGTTTCGGCAGTTGGACCTTCGGCAGCTGATAGCAAGGCCTCTGTCGACGACAGTAAAGACCTCACGCTCGCCGCAAGCACTTCTGATGGAATCACCGGCGTCACCAAAACCACCGGCTCTCTAGACAAGATCGAAGACAAGAAGAACCCTCCTCTTGGTTAAAGAAGACGGGCAGCGCCACGCGTTATTATTTTTCCCATTCAATAAGGCTTTTCAAGCCACTTCGTTTTTTAGCTTACGTTATTAATAAAGACTTAAGTTTTTTTATCTGAAGTATTGTAGAGATTCGGGTCACCCGAACAAAGTTTTTGAGAACCTTTTTCGTATACTACAGCGAACATTGTTTTACTCGAAAATTCACTTAAGATTGTCATCTAAAAAGCCCCTGAAATTACGAGTACTACGAGGCAATACTTACGGGACTTTCACCCCTTGCTAGAAAAGCCTCAAAAATATACGAGCGCTGCAGATAGCAAGGAAAACAAACATACACTTACGAAAAGACCCATGACCGGTACTTTAAACTACAGAAGTACTTAATAGCGATGGAGTCACCGGGAGGCTTAGGTCCATCGATTCGCTCGGGGGCTGCCGCCAAAACATACATCGTCGGTTGAAAGCAAAGTTGCACTTACATCGGGTTTTACAAACTCGCAACATGAGCTGATCACTCAAAGGAATTTGTTACCGACAAGCATACGTATACATCATAATACAAATGTAAAACGAGTAATTAAGATTTACTCCTAAAACCTTGCCAACGGCATTTAAACGTAAAGGAGGTACATATATACACATGCCGATGAATCAGTTTAATTCTAAGCATCCGAATAATCGGATGCAAAAAGTATTGGAGTAATTTATTTACATCAGGAGCATAGCTCAGGACTATTCTTGCGGAACCGACGTTTCTTCTGCTACTGTGGAAGAATACTCAAGTCTTTCAATAACGATGGTAGCAGGAACCTCCACCTTCGGAAAGAGAGGTCCTAAGTCACCATAGGCATTAGCAATTGTCATCCGGTCCGGGAAGGATGTCGTGCCAGAACAAGGGCAAAAGCAACTTTAGCTCCCGCAATAAGCTGTGCTCGAATCAAGCTTCGGATCTTCTTGGTATTGCTGAATTCTGACATTAAAGTCAGCAGCATAGGAGGGACCTCGTTCAAAGGGAACATTACCTTCTAGATTATCCTTAAACTCCTATAGCACTTGTCAAAAAATCGGTGGACCTGTTGTACCCGATCTTGAAACTTTGCGACAGTGGAAGCTTTTGATCAACTCCTCCAGAAAACTTCATCTACAGATGATAGATGATTCAACTCATTCACGCGTTCATGAATACGCTTGTTCTCATCAGCTGGGTTCAGAGCTATGACTACAAGAAGCAATGAAGGAAGTAAAGATAAGAGGATACCTTTATCATTACAGGAGTTCAAGAACATGAAGTTAGGGTACTTACAGTTCAAACTTTTTGTGGCCTTATGCAACTCAGCAAGAGCATATCGCTCTACGTCGGTGGCTAGTTCGCCCTTTTTCTTGATAATAGCAGCCAAAGCATAAATACCACGCATATATTTCTCCATCTGGGCGATCCGAGCTTTCATGCATTGGAGACGATCATTCTCAGAAGAAGCACTCGAAGAATCTTCGGTAAATGAGGGTACAAGAAACACCTGCAAAGTTATTAAGAGCACAATGGATTATATGGGTTCATCATTGAAATTCACTCCCATCGGGAGCGTGCAAATAAAAGTATTATAACAGGAGGGTACTAGCAACATTGCCAGTACGAAATTCGTTACAATCATAAGGTCTTATGATAGGAAATTGTTTTTAAACAAGCAAGATTACAATTCAACAAAAATAAAGTCAAGGAGGTTGGCTCTGGTTTGACAAGCTTGGGCCAGTGGATGATTTCCTTGACGAGGCCAACTCAAGAAGCTGGCGAGCACACTTAAGCGCTGGAATTTTAAAGTCACCCAAATCAACAAGTCGCCCATCTTGTTCCTTCGGCAGTTCCTTGGATATTTGTTCAATATCGGCTTTGAAACCATGACCCATCATAAACTGAAAAGCTAGGAGGGCGCCGTAGGTGCATGAAGTATGTTCGAATACCTCGATAACTTCCTTCGTGTCGACAGCAAAGGCATCAGTTAGCTGTTCCAGAGTTTTATTCTGGTCGACCTTGGGAAAGATCATCGAGTGCATCCTCGCCATACTCCTTTATTCTTCCGGAGAAGGGCTTGAACAAGCTTGTGAGACTCAAGGGTTAGGGAAAAAGCATTGGAAGGAGAATTATTCGGGAGCTTGTCCAAAGCCTCAGCAGGGATATCGGCAGCTTCTGCAAAGAACAAAAAAGAAGAATTTGTTAACTACAAATTGAATCAATAAAAGGATAGTCGAAAAGAAAGCCAAATGAGAATTACTGAGCAAGGCCAAAACAGATTGGTGAATAAGATCATCCTTCTCATTCATTGGAGCTTCGGCAGCAAGCCGCGAAGTTTCTTCGTCCTTCAGCTTCCTCTTCAGCCTCTCAAGTTCATCCTTCAAGGAAACGACATTCTGGCGAGCTTCAGCAGCGATTTTAATTGCGCCTTCCAGCTTTGAAGAAGTAGACTCAACCTCTTTTTGCAGTCGAGCTTTATCAGTTTCAAGAGAAGAATATTGAGAGGCGAAGGCCTCCAGAGAAGAAATAACAGCTCAAAAATCCTGGGAAAATGAGAAAAGATGGCTATTATCAAACATAAAACTAATTCTCAGAACGTTTATAGTATGATGAAGACCCATTAGGGAGCTACCAAGAATGAACATATTATCAAAACAGAAAAAGCTTACATGTTTCTCAGGAGGAGAAGCTGTGGCTGCAGCAGTCGAAGGAATCTCCTTCCCTTTGGAGAGGGAAGAAGTTGTTGAGACTTGAGCTGCCGGGGATGTGGCAGGAGCCGAAGCCTCCGAGGCTGCTGGAATTGGCTTGTTGGTGCTCGGCTTGATCTTCTTGGAAGGAGGTTCGATGAAACCCTCGTCACTACAGGAATATGAACTAGACAAAATGAGAGATGAATACAGATGAACTTCATCAGAATCTAATTTTGGAGTAAGAAGTGAGGACTTACATATCGAAAAGATCGTCTTCGTCACAAAGCCGCCAGACAATCTCTTTGAGGGTAGCACATCGACCTTCTCCGCAGCTGCATCAACAAAGGCAGTGCAATCAACGTCGTCATCATGGATTGACCTTGCCGTATTACTTATATCGTCAGCAAGGGATTGCGGATTGATGGAAGAAGCTTCAGGATTCATCGGATCGTCGTGTTCATCTTCTGGATTTATATTTCCTTCGGTATGGGATTCTACAGGGACTGAAGAGTCTCTTTCTTCAGAAGCATCATTCGATAAGTCTTGCAAACGTTCGGGAGCTATAGGGATCTATCGAAAAAAATCAAGTAAGGATAACAAAAATTATGAAGGTGGAAGCAGCAAAGTTAGATGCAAATTCAAAGGGAACAATTACCTCGGCTGGTGGATGGTCGGCATCGAAAGGCGGCTGAAGGGATATAACTGGAATCGAGTCTTCTTGGCTAAAGAGAGTAAGGTGCCTAACTTCATCGAGCAGCTCCTTTTCGGATAACTCAGCAACGTTTACTCTAGTCTCGTCCTTGGGGCCCGAATACAACCACATCGGGTGGGCCCTGGATATGATTGGCTGAACTCGACGTTTCAAGAACACGGCGGCTACCTCGGTACCTATCATGGTTTGGCCATCGGATTCCTTGATCCGAAGAAATCTCTCAAACAATCTATCGACTGTTGGTTTTTCATCGGGTGAAAGAATATTCTTCCAAGACTTCTTAGGCACAGCCTCTAGGACATCAATGAATTGGGGAAGCTGGGTGTCGGTTGCTGACGAATCTCTTATGTAGAACCACTTCAACATCCATCCTTGGACAGATTCCCTCATTGGAAAGTTGAAGTAGTTAACCTCTTTACGGACGATGAACCCAACTCCGCCGATGACGAAAGACCCGCCACTGTAGTTATATGTCTTCACGAAGAAGATTTTCTTCCACAAACCAAAATGGGGCTCGATGCCCAGGAAGGCATCACATAGAGTGATAAAGATAGCAAGATGTAGGATCGAATTGGGGGTCAACTGCCACAATTGGATCTCATACACACGAAGGAGGCGATGGAGGAATTCATGAGCAGGAAGCGAAAGACCTCGATATAGGAAGGATAAGAACATCACAATAAAACCGGCAGGGGGATTGGGCCGCGAAGCCGCACCTAGGAGAATGACGTTCCCCTCGTCGGTGTAGATTATGCCGAGGCTTCGAGCCCTCTTCTCGTCGCGTTTCTTGGTCGTAGAAACCGGCCAATCGCCGGGCGCGGCCCCAGCTGTGGAGCTCTCCAGCGCGGGCGGCGCCGGAGCTGGGGGAGGAGCATCCGATGCGCCTCTCCTCGATGAGCTTGGTGGAGCCTTGGCGGTGGCGCCGCTAGTCGTGGCACTGGCGGCAAGAGTGAGATTCCTCTTCTTCACCATCGTGAGATCTGGAAGAGGTTTAAAAAGCGGCGGCGGCGCAGTGGTTGTAAGCAAGGAGGATGAACGAGGAAGAAAGAATGCGAGGAGAAAGCGTGGAAAGGGTAAAATCTGCCCTCTTAAGATTATAAACTAAGGGGAGTTTCAGATCGGGTGGCCACGTGTTGCTGCCTTCGATTTATTAAAGGATCTCTTTTCATCATTGTGCGTGAAAATCGAGGAGACGTCTCGATAATCGCACAAGTACTGTTCATTTCCTAAACTGACCACGCAGAAGTAGGGTGGGCCCGTCAGGTCACGTCCTATCAATCAAACCGCACCAGTTGCTACGTCACCAATGATGTCATCAGAAATATCGATTACATATGGAGCATCCGAAGGAAATTAAAACTATCGAGTGGTTCGACTTGAGTCTACACACGTATGCAAGCATCCGCGCTCAGACTCGGGGGCTACTCCTATCAGGAGCACTGAATGCACACCGGATAAAAGTTATGAACTCAAAGGTTTTTTGCGTGGCCCAGGATCATGCTCGGGGACTTGATTCTGTGTAGGGTAATGTTGTTTGGCCATCGGCAGTTAACCGGTAAAAACCGGCCACGTTACTCAATATCCCTTACGTACTAAATCTTGCTTGCAAGAAATGAAGACCCGATTAAAGGAGAAATATCGGATGACCGTAACAAGTTGAAGAAAACTTCGGCAGAAGAAAAACGTTCGAGTAGTACAACTTGAGTCTACGCACGGTTGCAAGCATCCGTACCTAGACTCGGGGGCTACTCCCATCGGGAGCGCTAGACGCGCACCCGGTAGAAGAAGACACTGCTGTTACAAGGAGGTGAAGATCCATCAGCTAAGGCGAATATTCGACAGAAGGCATGCTTTAGTTCCTGCCCGGAGTATCTTCGGCCAAGCACTCGGGGGGCTACTGATATGGGCATTACCCTTCGGGTAACTGACATTGCACTACCTCTTGCGGCCCAACCAGGGGCCCATGAAGGCACTCGATGGCAAGGTGGGCCACTCCGTCGGTGCCGAAGAAAAATTCTTGAAGAACAAGATAAGCAAACGAAGAATACAAGGAAAGATTAGAACTAGGACCCTTTGTAACCTAGTCGTACCCGGACATATCTCTCGAGACCTGGCTCCCAATATAAGGGCCCGGAGAGAGGCTACCGAGGACACACGTAATCTTAGCAATCATAGCCACCGCAAGTCTAGAGCTAGGTCCCTGCAGAACTTAGTCTCTCGACGAGATCATAGCCGAAACCTTCGGCACCCCATTGTAACCCAATATTTTCATAATCAAGATCAGACAGGCAGGACGTAAGGGTTTTACCTCATCGAGGCCCCGAATCTGGGTAAATCTCTCTCCCCGCTTGTTTGATAACCGATGTCTCGTGTCAGCCTACAGGATTCCATCTACCCTAAGCCCCATACGGAGGGCATTGTCGAGGAGTACCCTCGACACGCGCTGCACTCCAAGAGCAACCTATCCATACGATCATGCTACGACAAAGCAGCGGAGTGAGGAAGGGGTTGAAGCCATTATGGCTGCGGGTGGCTGGAATGTCGGACCCTCCGGTCAGGCGAGAATTGTGGTAGCTCGATGACGGTGCCACATCTGGTCGGCAGATTGGCTCCAAGCCCGTTGGTTTTCATCCTCAACCCTTCTTTAAAAGAAAACTGGTGATATATACCTCCATTGTAGAATATAACTTGTTTTAGAAAGCTAGTTTAGTTTTTTGAAAAGGATTATATTTTAAAACGGAGTTGGTATTAATCAAAAGGACATGTTAGGCAATGAGGCATATTTCAGACCAGCTCCAGTGTGCAAGGATGCAATGAGCCATGTAACACACCACAAGTAGCACTCATTCCGACAAGGAACATCGCCCGGAGGAGCCCTACGAGCCCCCCTCAACGCCGGATCTAGGGCTAGTGCCACCCTAGCCTTCAGGCAGTCGGATCCCCCACCGTCTTCTGCTTACCCGCAATAGTCAAGACCGTCTGACTCCAAGATCAGCCCATCCCTGCGCCCATGCTACGACGAAGTAGAGGAGTGAGGAAGGGGTTTAAGCCGTAATGGTTGCAGGTGGCTGGCGTGTGGGACCCTCCGGTCATGCGGGAATGGTGGTAACTCAATAACGGTGCCACGTTAGGTTGACACATTGACTCCAAGCCCGCTGGTTTTCATTATCAACCCTTTTAAAAAAACTGGTGATATATACCTCCATTTTAGAATATAACTTCTTTTAGAAAGGTAGCTTAGTTTTTTGAAAAGGATTATATTTTAGAATGGAGGTCGTAGTATTAATAAAAAAAGACATGTCTGGTTATGCTTTTCCGTGGTTAGCACCACCACGCAAGGAGGCAATGAGCCATGTAACACACAGTCACTACCACTCACTCCAATAAGGAACATCACTCGGAAGAGCCATATGAGCCTCTTCAACGTTGGATCCATGGCTATCCCCATCCTGCTCTTTAGGGAGTTAGATCCCCACCGTATTTTGCAAACCCGCAACAGTCAAGACCGCCGCACTCTAAAAGTAGTCCATCCCTGCTTCCACGCCATGATACAATCGTCATATCAAAGTCAATCTAACAGCTTGGACTCCACAAGCCTCTCGACAGCGTTAACACACAAGGAGGCACTGAACCATGTAACACATAATAACTAACACTCACTCCAATAAGAAACACCATTGGAAGGAGCCCTATGAGCCTCTTCGACGCTGGATCTGGGGCTAGCGCCATCCTGCTTTTCAGGCAGCCGGATCCCCCACCGTCTTTCGCAGACCCGCAACAATCAAGACCGCCACACTCCAAGAGGAGTCCATCCCTGCCTCCATGCAACGATGCAGCGTCTGTTGACGTCAGAAACCCCCTGGCGGGCAGAGACGGGCAACACAGTAGAGCCGGGAACAACTAGGGCTGCGGCTGGCCCCAGTCCCTCAGAGCGACGGCCCGCAAAGCCTCCTGGTCGCACGTCCGATGTTTATCACAAGGGCGTGCCACCCGACCTATACCTGGTCGGGAAGGTGTGGATGATGCCTCGCTTAGTTTCCTCGCAGGGCACACACGTAAACGTTAAATACGAGCCTCGATCGGCTCTCGAGTTATCTCCGTGAATCGGCTCAAAGAGCCGATCCACCCATGATTCAGACGAGGTGTCCGAATATATGGTGGTCCTGCTTGATCAAGATAAAGCTAATTAGATATACGACGATTTAGGGTTTTCACCGCATAATCGGATCATCCTACTCACGATTGGGCCTCGCGCACGGTGACCGTAAGCCGATCCTAGACAGGGCCTAAAAACCAACACGAAGTTGATCCCCGGAACATCCTTTCTAGGGCTAGCAAACGCCACCCTACACGCCGCTGGATCCTCCAACCCTTTGTAAGGCCTAACTATTGCGGATGTTAAACTAATCCTTGATGAAACAAGGAGCAACCGTAACGGATCAGATCTACTAAACTATGATCAAGCGGGGTGCCGCCCCTACACCTAAGATAGGTGTAAGGGCGGCTAGACATGCAAGGGTTGCACTACGACAGCATGTAACATGAAGAACAATGCTAACCCTAACATATCTAAGATAACTACGTTGCTCGCCATCAAAAAGGCTTCGAGTACGAGCAACGCATGAACAACGTGGGCAGGCTAGTGCTGCCTAGATCGCAAGATGCGATCTAGGCAGCATGGTGCTTACCGGTAGAAACCCTCGAGACGAAGGAGTTGGCGATGCGCCGAGATTTGTTTGTGGTTGAACGTTGGTTGTTGTTTATTCCATAAACCCTAGATACATATTTATAGTCCAGCGGACTTTCTAATGTGGGCGTGCACCAAACCGTGCACGAGTAAGATTCTAACTTCTAAACTAAGATGCGATCTAATATGTTACGTATACATGGGCAAACAAGCCCAACTTGGTATAAAAGGCCGACTCACGTATTTCTTCTATATATATATTCTTCACGTCCATCTTGATCACGGCCCACCTCTGACTCGATCAAATTCTGGTGATAACACATGCCCCTCTGGTTTTGGAAATGACATTTCCAAAATCATTATGCTCTTCTTTCGTCGGGTCATGTCGTGGCAGAACCGTTGCAGTATCCGTCATCATGATGCCCCGCCTTCTCAACTTCTCCGCGTGACCTGGCAGTTTTTTTTTTAGGCACCACTTCCTCGGAAACTGCTGTGGCATTAAACTTCCACTATATCCCGTTTTACTTAACCGCTCCGCACAGTTTGTTCCTGCATCTTCTTCGCATTAGCACTCCAAAAGCCCTCCTGCGCCACCATGTCCTCTTCCTCCTCTGCTTCATCGGATCTTTCCACCCGAGTCCTCTTCGTCTCGCGAGCCGACGCCGGAGCCGAACCCGGCGGAGGTCCACGCAGCCAACATCCGCCGCGCCATTGCGGCCGGGGAGGAGTCTAGCCATGACTTCTCCCTTTGGTCAGAGGATGACAAGTCCTTGACCGACGGGGAAAGCGACCTCCGCTTCCTCGCCGATGGGACAACGGAGGAGGAGAGCGACGACGATCGCTTCTCCCGTGACTTCCTCTCTCGAGGAGGAGGAGGAGGAAGAAGAGGAGGAGGAGGAGGACGACACCTCCTCCGACGAGCCTCCGGCCAAGCGGTTCTGCCCTTGGCCGGGAAACCTCAGTGACTTCGACAGTGACGATGACGATGCTGACGAAGAAGACGAGGACAATGAGGGCCCGGTCGGCGGCCATCGGAGCGACGACGAGCCCGCCGGGAGTAGCGCCGACAGCGGCGACGACGGCGACGGCGAGGGCAGCGACGGCCCGTAGATAGGACATCTAGCATAGGACCAGTAGCAGTAGATGGGGCCATGTATCCCCTAGTACTTCCTTTTGAGAGCAATCAGCTCCTTATGTAAGAAATCTATCAATGAAGAACTTTCCCCAATCTGATTTTGCCGATTCCTTTTAGCTTATCTTAGCCGATTTCCTCTCATACTGATCTTGCCGATTCGTCCCCTTTGCCAATGCGTAACGAGCCGATAGCAACGCATCGGTCCTTCGACATTTACCCTTCCATTCTTCAACCGATGATTCTCTTTCCGGTAGATACCGTGGGATTCCCAAGAGAGCCCTTAAATTTCTCCCACCGGCTTCAGCGATCCTTTTAGCGAGCGCTCATTATTTTGTGAAGAAGGTTGCAACGAAGATCAGCCGATGGTACCCCAATCGGTTCCTCAATAGAGCATCTACCAGGCCTGTTGCCCCCCGAGTCTCAGCCAAGGCAAAACAGAGACGAGGGTACGCAAACTAGCTGTATGGACATGGGCTTGATTATGCCCGAGGGAGCCTTTCATGCAGAACCAGCCAACTTGCACATAAATCGGCTTCCCAGGGCAGAGAGCCTTCAAGGTGAACTGCCCCCCGAGCTTCTTCAGTTCTTCCTGCACCTTGCCGGCTGGATCGGCTCCTTTCCTTTGGCGGATCTAATGCAATCCATCCTTGACCTGATCTGCACGTCCGGTGCTGCTCTTGGCATTGTTCTTGAAGAGAGGATCCGAGCCCTTAAACTACTCCATTGAGGAGTTCTTCCATTAAAATCTCCCTTCGTGCTCCATTGATCCTCTGATCGTAACAGTTATTCCTCTTGAGTCGATGGCCATGCATCGGCTTTTATATCCTTAAGTCGATGTCTGCTGCATCGGCTGTGCTCAAAAATTTTCGAATTTTTGAATTTTTTTACGGCCGACTTATGCATCGGCCCCCACACTCCAATACCCATCACCAAAGGATGAGCTACTTCTACTGCATATCCTCGTGTTTTATCCACCTGGGTGCCCCCCCGAGCCGATTCTGTCAAGAGAATTGATGGTATCGGCTCTGTTGGATAACATGTCGAACCCAGGCAGAATGGATGGTGAGGATAATTTTGGCCGATTGCTGGAATCGGCCTCCATGTTGCTTGTTCGATGAAGGTTTTGTAATGTCCCTTCATAAATTTTTTTGGGGCCGATCACAAGGATCAGCCTCGCCACGTTTGCTCATTGACGTGCTCTTGCTACTCGTTCAGGCCGGTAGATAAAACCAGTCCAATCTCTGACTTCATCATGTTGGTGCGCTCGCTGTCGCCCACCTTGAGTGCATTGTGTAATCGTGGAGCACTAAGCTTCGTCGAAAGAACGAGCACCATGTTTGTGCCAGCCGATGTTTCGTCATCGGCTTTCCTTTGCTTGGGGCGCCACTCCATTTTCCGTGGATGACCCTCTTCATCCAGGGTTCGCTGAACCTTCGCAGCCAGATCAGGCCTTGCCTTCCTCAATGTATGCAAGTATAACCTCTCGGCTTCTTCCAGGTCGCGCAATCGTTGAACCCTGCGTTTCTGGGAACGGCTGAGTCCATCAGGGCACCACCTTGGCCGGTGATACCTGTCTTCTTCTTCTCCCTCGTCTTCTGAATCTTCGAGATCTTTCAACCGAGGCGACTCAGCTCGTTTGCTCTGTGGCGGGAGAGGTCCCAAGCGCTCGAACACGGACACGTTGGCTGCCTCCTTCTCCTTCCGGTTGCATTCTGGGCAATTGCCGATTGTTGGCAATCGGCTCATTCCTGAATCCCAGCAGTGCCTGAAGAAGGGACAATCCCAGTGCCTGTCCTCGTCGTTTTGCTCCCTTGCCTTTTCCTTGGCACAACGCTCGTTCTCCTCCTCATCGCGATTATGCCGACGATGTCTTCTGGCTTCTCTAGCCAGACGATCTCTTTCATCATCATCGCTGGACCGTCGGCGTTGGTCGTACTGACTCACATACTTGTTGAGGAGGTGATCAGAGAGAGGTCGCCGATATCTTATGTTCTTCACTTCTCCCTCCGTAACGTAGCGCTTGCCATCTTGGCGGAGCCGATCGCGTGGAGCGGCTTCCTCTCGTATCTTTGCTATGAGAGCAGCTGCCCTCATCTCCATCCTTGCCGCCGTGGTGTCCAAGATCTACCATATTGATTTGGCACGAGAAATCCGGCTGGCACCCTCCATGGTAAGCATACTCCACCATGTTTACGGCGGGGAAGGGGTGTGTGTCGACCTTCATGGCGTATTGGTTGAAAATCAACCGTCCGTTTTCTATCGCCATTTGGATCTGCTGCCGCCACACCCTGCAGTCGTTGGTGGTGTGGGAGAACGTGTTATGCCATTTGCAGTACTTCTTTCCGTTCAGCTCCTGCGCCGTGGGGATCTTGTGGCCTTCGGGTACCTTTATATGCTTCTCCGTGAGTAAGAGATCAAAAATCTGCTCAGTCTTGGTCACGTCGAAGTCGAACCCTTTTGGAGGGCCTTGTGGCTTCACCCATTTGCAGTGTCACGGGGCCTCGTCGCTCGAGTCCATTCAGCCACTGCTACCTCCTCGATCTCCCATAGCACCTTCATCTTCGTCCGCCTCAACCAAGGTCACCGCACGCTTGAATTTGTCCCGGTAAACATCCGGGTGGCGCTGCTCATATGCCGACAGCCTTCGCACCATGTGCGCCAACGAAGGATAGTCTCGCTTGGGAGGCCACGTCCTTAATCGATGATGAGAGACCCACCACCGCCAACTCGATCGCTTCTTTTTCACTTATATGAGCCGAAAAACATCGGTTCCTAATGGTCCCGAAGCGCTGGACGTATTCTCGACACTGTTTCCCCGCGCTTCGTCGTACTTGCGCTAGATCGGCAATGCCAACATCGGAAGCCTCCGAGTGATACCGCTCATGGAACTGCTCTTCCAACCGCTTCCAAGTCCGGATGGAGTTCGGTGGTAGCGATGTGTACCACCCGAAAGCCGATCCCGTGAGGGACCGTGCGAAGAACCTCACGCGCAACTCGTCTGACGCTGAGATCGTGCCCAGCTGTGCCAAATATCGGCTCACATGCTCGATGGAGCTGGAACCATCCGATCCACTAAACTTCGTGAAGTCCGGGAGCCGATATTTGGGTGGTAGCGGGATCAGTTCGTAGTCATTGGGGTACGGCTTGGTGTAGCCGAACGTCTTCCTTTTCGGCATCATGCCGAACCGATCTTTCGAATTGCACAAATCTGATCCGCCGTGATGGCTGAAGGTGTCGAACCCCGAAGATTCGCCGGGGTGGCACACTTAACCAGCCATGCTTGCTTTTCTCGGTTCCAAGCCAACCGCAGGAGCTGGGCTTTGGAGGTTTGTTGGGGTGGCGTACTTAGCCAGCCCACGATTGCTTCTCGGATCGGCTCCCGACGTTCCTCCCGCCGTTCCGGAGGCCCCCGATATTGCAGCCTGGTTCGAGAGTGCCCGAGCGTTGCGGTCCGGTACGTATGCGCACGCGTATCCGTGCGGGATCTCCTTGGGTGCCTCAGGTAGGAATTGGTAGTCACTAGGATCACCACCAATCTTGTAGACGACGTATGCCGATGAGTTCGGCAGTTCCGGTGCTGCCCATGCGAACGGCTGGGGCCGGAGCGGCATCTCTCCCTTGAAAGTCCCCAGAGCTGGTCCCGATGGAGAATACCGGTGGCTCATGATTTCCTGGACGACGCGCAGAGCGACACGCTCCAAAGTGTTCACCAGGCTCTCGGAGTGGCGGTGCAGCGAATGAGCCACCATGTAGTTGATCTCCTGCCGCAGTGACCTGGTGCGTTCTTCTGACGGGGCGGAAAGGTTCACTGCATCGAGTGCGCCTTCAGGTGTGAAACCCTTCCACCTGACGCCATGGGAGCGGGTTCGGTGGAAAGAGCCGATGAGTTCGGCTTCGAGGGTTGCCTTGATCTCGTCATGTTTCTTCTTGAGCTCATCGAGCAGATCCTCGTACGTGACCGGAGTGTCTTCCTCCATCTCGGATGTAGATGGCGATGTTGTGGATGTCGAAGGTCGTCCCACCGGGCGTGCCGAATGTGTTGACGTCGAAACCCCCGGCGGGCGGAGACGGGCAACACAAGTAGAGCCGGGAACAACTAGGGCTGCGGCTGGCCCCGGTCCCTCGGAGCGACGGCCCGCAAAGTCTCCCGGTCGCACGTCCGATGTTTATCACAAGGGCGTGCCACCCGACCTATACCCGGTCGGGAAGGTGTGGATGATGCATCGCTTAGTTTCCTGCAGGGCACACACGTAAACGTTAAATACGAGCCTCGATCGGCTCTCAGGTTATCCTGTGAATCGGCTCAAAGAGCCGATCCACCCATGATTCAGATGAGGTGTCCGAATATATGGTGGTCCTGCTTGATCAAGATAAAGCTAATTAGATCTACGACGATTTAGGGTTTTCACCGCATAATCGGATCATCCTACTCACGATTGGGCCTCGCGCTCGCGCACGGTGACCGTAAGCCGATCCTAGACAGGGCCTAAAAACCAACACGAAGTTGATCCCCGGAACATCCTTTCTAGGGCTAGCAAACGCCACCCTACACGCCGCTGGATCCTCCAACCCTTTGTAAGGCCTAACTATTGCGGATGTTAAACTAATCCTTGATGAAACAAGGAGCAACCGTAACGGATCAGATCTACTAAACTATGATCAAGCTGGGTGCCGCCCCTACACCTAAGATAGGTGTAAGGGCAGCTAGACATGCAAGGGTTGCACTACGACAGCATGTAACATGAAGAACAATGCTAACCCTAACATATCTAAGATAACTACGTTGCTCGCCATCAAAAAGGCTTCAATACGAGCAACGCATGAACAACGTGGGCAGGCTTGTGCTGCCTAGATCGCAAGATGCGATCTAGGCAGCATGGTGCTTACCGGTAGAAACCCTCGAGACGAAGGAGTTGGCGATGCGCCGAGATTTGTTTGTGGTTGAACGTTGGTTGTTGTTTATTCCATAAACCCTAGATACATATTTATAGTCCAGCGGACTTTCTAATGTGGGCGTGCACCAAACCGTGCACGAGTAAGATTCTAACTTCTAAACTAAGATGTGATCTAATATGTTACAGATACATGGGCAAACAAGCCCAACTTAGTATAAAAGGCCGACTCACGTATTTCTTCTATATATATATTCTTCACGTCCATCTTGATCACGGCCCACCTCTGACTCGGTCAAATTCTGGTGATAACAGCGTCATATCGAAGTCACTCTAACGACTTGGACTCCACAAGCCTCTCGCCAGCGTCAGCAACACCTTCGACGAGCAGGAACATGGTAGGAGACCATTATTCCTATAATCACAGCATTTGCCTTATCACGACACCAACGGACGAACTTAGAAAACCTAAAAAACCTAAGAGTAAACCACTCTGACAAACGAGTACCGGACATCCCCTCCTCATTGCGATACCGGAACAACGATTGGAGGGGTAGGGGAGCAGCTGAATCGCCGGCGAGAAACACTGGAACACAAATAATTTAATATTACACCATGTTTTCTTTTACTCCTTCCAATTGACATTACTTGACACTAATATTGATGTATTTAGACATATTTTAATCTTAGACACATTTCATCAGTAAGTAATATGGATAAGAGGTTGTATCGAAAAGGCCTCTGTTCGCTCGCTCGCCCCCCCGACGGGCGACGGGCGAACCCTAGCCGCCGCCAACTCCCAGTCCTCCTCCCCTTCCTCTCCCCGGCCGTCGCCGCCGGCGTGGGCCGCCGGGCGTTGCCCGCGCGGTGCCGGCGGCGGCGGGGCTGACTCTACCCGCGGCGCGGCGGGGGCGCGGGGGCTCCTTGGCGGCGCGGTGCTGCTCGGCTGGCGGCGGTCCGGCGCGGCGGCGTGAGACCCGCGCGCCGGGTGGGAGGAGGGACGGCGGCGCTGCTGCTTGGCGGCGGAGATGCGCAGGCGGGCGGCGCGGGCGGTTCCTGCTCGGCCCAGATCTGGCCCAGGCGGGGCCCAGATGGGCTCGGCGGGCTGCCTGCGTCTGCGGCGCGCCGGCGGTGCTCCCTGGCGGCGGAGATGGTGTGGCGGCGGTGGATGGGTGGTGGCGGCGCTGCGGCCGGCCTGCTGCAGCTTGGCAGCAGGGCTTTACGGGCCAGTTTGGGCCCGGCCGGGCCAGTTCGGGCCTGGTGTGCCCTCGTTGCCATGTCCGGCCGGCGACCGCGAAAGCGGTGGAGGTAGTTCCCTCCCGCCCGGTTGTGGTACCGTTACCCCCGTCCCTGCTGCTTGGCGTCTCTTCCTCTAGGCCCTGTCCCGGTGACCACAGTGCGACGGCGAGGGTGACTACAAGACCGTGGTGGCGTGTGCTGGTTGGTGGCTTGTTTGGTGGAGCACGTCGAGGCGTTCAGGGTGGTGGGTTTGGTGGTCAGGAGAAATCCGTGTCGGCATGCCCGACTCTGACGCGGCGACGCCTGCGGGTGCCGCCTTCCTTCCTGAAGGGCGTCGGATGTATCCCTCCCCAATCCCTTCCGCGTACCGGGGGAAACCCTAGGCCTAGTCCGGGCAGCAGCGGCATCGTCGTCGTTCCCTTGTTGAAGGTGCTGCTTGGTATGCGGCGTCTCGGCGTGCTAGGAGCGTGGTGGTACTTCTCCGGAGGGCGCAGCGGTTGCGGAGTCATCCCCGTTCTGGTCAATCTGCCGGTGTCGGCATTAGTTTCTTTTTCTTTTCTTTTTCTTTTTCGTTTGGGTTCGGTTGTGCTGCGGCCCCAGCTGTCTCGTTGTATCGGTCGGTTGCTATATTAATATAGCGGGGCGAAAGCCTGTTTCGAGGAGGAAGAGGTTGTATCAAAATAGGATACAACATTTTATAAAACGTACAAAGCCGTCTGACGTGCTCATCTCCTCGCCGGCGCCGGTGGAGCCGAACCACCACGCATCTCGCTCATCGAACCACCGCTACCGGCGGAGAAGCGCGGTGCCTCCCAAGATTGGATGGTGGCGGCTGCCATCCATGGCGGTTCCCCTCGTGATCGTCATGCTCCCCCTCGGCCTCCTCTTCCTTCTCTCCGGCCTCATCGTCAACACCGTCCAGGTATCTCTCCCTCCTGCTGCTCGATCGACGAGACATTTCGCGCCATTTTCGGGTGGCTTCTTGTGGAGTGATCTGATTTGATCACTGCATAAAGAGTTATCTGCTTTCCCTGTTCGGGATATCATTTCTTCCACCATTTTCTTTAATTGCTTAATTTATCTGTAGGTTGTAAAGAATGTTGTATTTGAAGCTTATTTTTTGAAGAAGATTGCATAAATTTTGAATGGTTTGTTCGCATGACCCTGAAAATCGCAGGCCATCCTATTTGTGTCAATAAGGCCCTTCTCGAAGAGCTTTTACCGGCGGGTCAACAGATTCTTAGCCGAGCTGCTGTGGCTTCAGCTCGTCTGGGTTGTGGACTGGTGGGCAGGCGTTAAGGTATGAAGATATGCTGAATGTCCTGCTGATTTCGAATTGGGTTTTCTCATTCTGTATAAGCAGTTTTTCTGGTACAACAGTAAGCTGTTTTTATTCATGCTTCAAACTTCAAAGCACGTTCAGGAATAATACTAACAAGACAAAATGAACATACTGCATACTGCTTAAGTTTTCATTATACTAACTTACATATTTCATACTATGATGTTTATGAAGCAAAGAATTCCATAACTTGTTTTATCTACTGTACCAATATAATTTCAACTCATGTTCTGCAGATACAGTTCCATGCCGACAAGGAAACATACCAGTCAATGGGTAAGAAGTCGTCTTTAAAAATTCCTTGCGAGAGCTGTTGGTGCTTACATTATTTGCCATATTAGCTTATAAAAAAACGTTTAATTAGCTCGTATGAAAATTTCTAGGTAAAGAGCATGCACTTGTCATATCAAATCATCGTAGCGATATTGATTGGCTTATTGGATGGATTTTGGCACAGGTTGTTATCTCTTAGACTCCTATCTTTTTACTTGCTACAAACTATTGATTTTTCTTGGGATTAATCTTATGATCTGTCTGATATAACTAATGATGAATCATCCGTGACTTCTTTTCTGGTCGACATTTCGTCAGCGCTCAGGATGCCTTGGAAGTACACTTGCTGTTATGAAAAAATCATCAAAATTTCTTCCGGTAAGTTAGCTGGATCATATGTAATTTACTCTCAACTAGTTCTTTTGACGTTAAACTGTGTGGAAAGCTATTCCTGAAAAAAATGAAACATAAACAGATAACTGGGGAGCTTAATGGTTGTTGTTTAAAGTTGGATTCCTTTTAACCAAATGTGTATCAAATACTGGTAGAAGATTTGGTATCCTTCAGATACCAATATGCCAAACTTCCAAGTATCAACATAATACATGTACTTCATGTCTTTATGTGGATGTAGAATGGCGCATCGATTAATTGGTAGCTGTAGTAGCAAAATTTGGCTGGCAGAATTGACAGTTAACTGTTGTGAAAGCCGTAAATAAGTTGTTTCTGATGACATGGCTATGGGAAGCTGCCCAAAGTTGAATGGCAGGATAAATCTTCAAGAGAAGTTATCAATACGTTAGACAAGGGTATGACCAGACCATCTGGGCTCTCGTTTTGGCAGAGAATCCTAATAGGGAATTAGCAGCTTCAGTTTAGTTGTGTGGAAATGACTTGGGATTTATGCCTGTACTGCACAGTGCACTAGTCTCAGTGAAGTGCGCATCCCAGCTTTTAAATCCCCCTCGAGCATTCAGTGACATTTGAGTTTACAATCTCACGTCTTTGCTATGGTATATGTCACATTCTCAACGTTCTTTAAGTTGTTCTCCTTGCAGGTTATTGGCTGGTCCATGTGGTTTGCAGAATACCTCTTTTTGGAGAGGAACTGGGCAAAAGATGAGAATACCCTAAAAGTAAATTCTCACCTCATTTATACATCAATACATTGCATCCTAGTGTTTATGTTTATCTTGGTGGTATTGTTACTGTTTGCTTATAGTGGGGCCTCCAAAGGTTGAAGGACTTCCCCAGACCTTTTTGGTTAGCCCTTTTCGTTGAGGGTACCCGCTTCACTCCAGCAAAGCTTTTAGCAGCTCAGGAGTATGCAGTTTCACAAGGCTTGCCAGCCCCTAGAAATGTACTTATTCCACGCACTAAGGTACTTTACTATTCCCTTACTGAAATGTTTTATCCATCTAATTATTCAGGTAATATACTACGTCTGTTAATCCATGTATTCTACACCGAAATTTCATATTTCTTCTCCCAATCTTACCATTGTAACCCTTCTGATAAAGTGCATATTACTCCAATCAGACACAGAAAATTGTCAAAGTTCCGAACATTTTTTGAGTAATGGTATGAACAAAAGCTAGATAAAAAGATGCAACCTTACAATAGAAAATCTTAATCGTGAGGTTCCAACATGAAAATGTAGGTTACTAGTTATTGAGAATGTTATTTTGTGATCCAAATTCATATACTAAAGGGAGGCTAACTTCTGACGAGCGGAGCGAGGCCCCCGCGGTACGGATCGTTGCCACCGCCTATTTATATTCCCTGTAAGCCGCCGCTAGGGTTATCATCGCATCATTGTACACCCACGGCGTTTGTAAACACCACCGAAATAGTGAAGTTTTGCTGGCTGGCGCCCGTGGTTTTTCCCTTGTGTGTTGCAAGGGTTTTCCACGTTAAAATCTCGTGTCCCCTGCAGTGTTTTACTTTTCGTTCTTCGTTTATTGTGCATCTCAAATTTAACAGAGAACATATGGCTGTAATACTTTGTCAAATATCGAGTGATTACCTTCTGTTTTATGAAGTGGTTGAGTAGCATGTTCATGACAGTTTAGAATAATAGGGATTGAGAATATACGATTGTATTATGCATTTTTCCTCTTTACATATTTGTACTGCCATTTTTATTATTATGCAACAATAAAGTAATGTACTTATACCTCCTATGAAATATTCTTATACCTCCTATGAAATATTCTATAGGGATTTGTATCAGCTGTAAGTATTATGCGGGATTTTGTTCCAGCTATTTATGATACGACTGTAATAATTCCAAAAGATTCACCTCAACCAACAATGCTACGGATTTTGAAAGGGCAATCGTCAGTGGTAAGTTTGTTAGCCTCATGATATTGATCCAGATAAATCAGAAATTTACATTGACTAAATACTGAATTCATTTTATCATTTCTCGGATCAAATATAGGTTCAACTTAATGCTGACATGAGTTGGTTATCTTCCACCGATATTGAAATATTGCGTACTTCCTACTTTCGATGTCAAACAAATGTATGATTCGATCATTATTTGTGTAGATACATGTCCGCATGAAACGTCATGCTATGAGTGAGATGCCGAAATCAGAGGAAGATGTTTCAAAATGGTGCAAAGACATCTTTGTGACGAAAGTATGGGCCCATATATTTTCAGACATGTTCTAATTCTATTTATCTATGTACTTGTTGATCAATTGATTATTAAGTAAGTGCCTTTTCTCTCCTTTCTTTTTGGGCCACAGGACACATTATTGGATAAGCATTTGGCCACGGGCACTTTTGATGAAGAGATTAGACCAATTGGCCGTCCGTTGAAATCATTGTTGGTAAAGCCCCAATACAATAGCATCATATTTATATTTAATACCTGAGCTACACTCATTGCAAAAGTATACGCATACAATCTGCAATAGAAGGACCACAAGGAGTCTAGGAGCCCAAATAGTATAGATGATTATTGTCTCCTAACAAACAAAAAACTTGTTATTGCTACTATGGTAGAATGTGCCGTGTGACCTGAGAATTCGAGTGATCGAAGATAATCCATGGGCTTACCTTGGAACAAGGGCTGGGTTAGCTGATGTCACAGTTGGCAGTTGCAGTTTAGAGATCCAGGGGGTGACCATCAACAGTTTTCGTGTAACTTGTGTCGTTGCAGAGAACTCTTATTTGGTAGTCGGTACTTAAAATGTTAAGTTATTTTAACTATACCATAGCTCAGTAGTTCCTTCTCAAATGAACATCTTGTAATGTATAATTATTATGCCTCTTGTAACTGACTTTCTATTTCTGCTGATGGAATAGGTGACTCTGTTTTGGTCATGCCTCCTTCTGTATGGAGCTGTACAGTTCTTCAGGTGGACTCAGCTCCTGTCGACGTGGCAAGGAGTAGGGTTCACAGCTGCAGGGCTGGCGCTGGTGACAGGACTCATGCATGTGTTCATAATGTTCTCCCAGTCAGAGCGCTCCAGCTCGGCCAGGGCAGCGCGTGACCGAGTCAAGAAAGGTTGAAAGCGGTAACGATGATGTTACTCTAGAGCCTTACCAAGGGAGCACTACCAATTTAATGCGCGCTGACCCGCATAGACTACAAACTTGGGGCTGTGAACCAGACTCAAAATTAATTTTGTTGCAGAATCGTATGGACTCAGACAGGGAGTTTACGAGATTCGGTGAAGCAGCAAGTGTGACTTTGTCAGTATGAACATGTAGAAATTTGCATTTTAGCACAGCACTGGACTGCCCTAGTCCCTAGAGTTTGGGATTGGTTGGGTTGTTTGCAGCAGCATAGGTTCATTTTGAAGACCTTTAATCACCAAATCATATTTTAATTCTTCTAGTGATTTAATAAGTTAGGGTTACTCAAAGGTTAAAATAAAAAGTTAGGGTAACTCATCTGCTTCCTACAGTCTGAAAACCTAATTTATCTGCCCATTGATGTGTGGGCCCTCACAGTTAAAACAAAAAAAAAACATCTCCTGCTGTTCATTGACCAGCGTAGGGTGATGCTTTTTCTTGAGCTTTTTAGTTTGTCATTGCTCTACGGAAAAGATACTACACCGACTTAGCATAGAACTGTAACATCCGTCTCACAATATAAACTGACTTAGTATGGAACTGGGTTAGCCAAAAATAGTACTCCATCCGTCTCACAATATAAAATGTTTTGGCTAGCTAATACAGTTCACCAAAACATCTTATATTGTGGGGTGGAAGGAATACTAGATAAAAACGGTGCCATCATTGCATACCACCTTTCAACCATCAACTAGCTAAAGTTCACTTTGGAGCTCAGGTGTCATATACTCTTTATTTTTCTATATTTGAAAACATGATTTGAAAGTTTTAAAAATTCTAAAATAAAATTTTGTACATAGATAATGATGTACTCTACCAACATTAAAAAAATCTCAACCAAAATAACTTACATTCTGGGCTTAAAAAATGTAAAATATGACATGTAAAGTTGTGAACGAGAAAATCTGACAGAATTGGGAGGTTTGAAAATCTGGACCGTTCACTACTTTACATGTCAGATTTTGTCGTTTTTCTTAATTCTGTCAGATTTTGTCATTTTTGTGCAATCCAAAATATTAGGCCTTTCGAGGTGAGATTTTTTCGTGTTGATAGATTACATTACTCCTACATCTAAAAAAGGTTTATCCATTTTTTTTGAAACTTGAATTCGCCATTTTGGACGGTTCAAGAAACAAGCTCCATGTGGCTTGTGGCCCAAAAATCCGCACTCATCAAGTAGAGAGTATCAATCTTGTAGTTAAGGATATGAATTAGTTATGTAAATCGCAATATCAATAAAATCTTTCACTTGCATATGGGCTATTAACTTCTTCAAATACTCACATATAATTAAAAAAACACTTCTACAAGTGCTATGTTCATGAAGGGGAAAAAGGAATCTTTTAGGGCCAGTTTGATTCAAAGATTCTGAGGAGTATTTTGTACAAATTTTGGAGGCTTATAAATTTTAAAATCTCATTCTCCTTTTTATTGGTGTTGATTCTTGCAACTTGGCGAAGTACTTGTTGCTCGATGGTTGCTCTTGTATCTTCATGTAGTCTCTTCATGTATTTGGCTCGTTTTTCGATGTCCATGTTGACTTGCCCATGTAGCGAAGTGGTAGTATGTCAATTACCGTTGGCGGTTCAAAACCATAGACGACCATGAAGGGGCTTCTCAAAGTCGTGGAGTCTTAGCGCGGTTGTAGGTGAACTTCGTATGTGGAATGCAATCTTCCCAAGATTTCAAGTTCTTCTTAACAAAGACTTGGAGTAAAGCGGATAATCTTTGGTTGACGACCTCCTTTTGTCCATCCGTTAGTGGATGTGATGAAGACGAAAACAATAGCCTGACGCTGAACTTGACCACGAGGGTCTTCCAAAGCTAACTCATGAATTTGACATCTCGATCCGAGACAATGTTTCTTGGTACACCATGGAGTCTCACAATTTCCCTAAAAAACAACGTAGCAAGGTGTGAAGCATCATCGCTTCTAGAGCATGGTACAAAGTGAGACATTTTAGAGAAACTGCCAACCACAACGAAAATAGAACCATGACCATATCTAGTGTGTGGGAGGCCTAACACAAAATCCATGCTTATATCGGACCATGGTGCACTAGGAACGGGCAATGAAGTATAAAGACCATATGGATTGGAAGTTGACTTAGCTTGTAAGCATGTTATGTTGGGCCGCGAGGTGATAAGAAAAATTTAAACCTTACGCGGAACTCCCAAGATTTAGTCGAGGTAGAAGGTCACGATGATTATCACTAGACGTGCATGTGCGGAAACTCGATAAATTAAGCGCGTCGGGGCAGTGCAAATGATCCGACCCGATCTGATCCCGCGACGTTGAAGCGCTGAAGTACAACGCCTCTGTTGGTATCCACATGTAAGAGGAGGAGTGTCGGTGGTGGACTGCTAGGTCCAATACGGCGGCTGGACTGAATGGGGGATAGGGTTCCAACGCATGGACTAGTCTAACCGTGTGCCCTCTAGGCATCCTACGCCCCACTTATATAGAGGGTGATAGTGGGCTCTCGTTCCACAACACGTGTGGAGTGACAGTGAGCTTAATCAACGATTTAGGCCCATCCACTAATTCACTTAATCTAATCACTGTGAGTCCAACTCATTGATTCAATCTGTGTCTGATTTCGGTCCAACCTAAACCACTTGCTCCCGCTCTTAAGTGTGTGAACCCATAGGCCCATGGCGACTTGGACACGATTGGAGTCTCGCTCTCAATCGATTAGTCGGTAGTGACTCCTAGCAGAACGTGTCAATTCCCAAGTCTCATAGTGTCATGACAACATGCCTTTCCAATGTGACTTACGTCTGAGTCCCTTTTGCCTCACGATATACCTTGTCAAGCTATAGGCGGCGTGATTCACTCGACTACCACTTAGTCAATCGCCTCGGTTGACACTTAACCGAGTCGTGCATGGCCATGCTTTCTGAATAGTATCACTTGAGAGGGCCCAGAGAATATCTCTCCAGGTTGGAGGGGGAAATCCCATCTTGGTTATCCATGTCACGCAGCTTGCTTCTTAGCCGGCCCGAACTCTGCCTTTATAATTGTCCTGTTACGGAACAACATTTAACAGAACCTAAGCCGGTGTATCCACAACTCGGATATGCGAGAAACTCGGGTCTAAGGATTACACTGATTGAGATATACAAATGACGAGTATATCAATATGGGTTTTTCCGACTCATGCTAAACTCTTTAACTGAATCCGTGTAAGTCAGAATAGCACTACCATGCCCATGACAAGTGGAACCGAGTCATCAGCCGATATACACATTAGTCTAAGTAGTGTGTCCAACACAACTTTGATGACTAAGGACAATCTAGTATGAACAACTTGAATACACAGTTCCACAATCGAATCACATAGTCAATGATGCATATCAGATGTTCACACAAGGACAACTTAATAACTTTATGAATACATTGGGAATTACATCACACATGATTGCCTCTAGGGCATATTACCAACATGTTATGCATTGGCGACAAAGTATTTCTATGTTGCGATACATTCTTGGCCAAAAGTAGTGGTTGGAAAGCATGACCTAGGTCTTCTCCCATCCAAAGTGTCCCATTAATCCTCCACCATGAGATTATTGTAGGAGCAAGAGGAAAATCAAAAAATTGGGAATGCAAATTTTATGTCCATTAAACAAGAAACCCTTATGCAAATAGAAATCATCGATTCCCTTTTCAAAAGAACGCTTGGCAAAAATTGGTCCAAGGAAATTGTCAGAAGGGTAAATCTAGTTGATATCATTAAGACCCAAGACATGAAAGTCCAAATGTGTGAGTAAAAGGGTGTTCTTGTGGGAAAGAGCATCGACAACTACATTATATTTTCCCTTCTTGTATTTAGTTACATAGGGGAATGATTCAATTAATTCGACCCATTTAGGGTGTGTTTTGTTTAAATTTGATTGATTTTTCAAATACTTCATGGAGTCATGATCCGAATGAATAACGAACTGTTTTGGACAAAGATAATGTTTCAACACTTCAAGAACTCAAACACGTGCATAAATTAAGTTCATTGTCATATATATTGTCATATATAGGATAGTTTAGACGAGCACCGTCTAATTTTTCACTATAATATGCAACGGATTTTCCGTCTTGCATAAGCATGCCACCAATTTTGAGGCCACTTGCATCATGCTCTATCTCAAATGTTTTTGCAAAATTTGGTAAAACGAGAAGTGGCGCTTCGGTTAGTTTCTTTTTTATTTCATCGAGAGCATTTTGTTGTGCTTTGCCCCAAAAGGAAGGGAACATTTTTCTTTGTAAGCTCGTTCAAGGGGCAAGCAATGGTACTAAAATCTTTCAAAAACCTTCTACAAAAACTGGCAAGACCATGGTAACTTCATACTTGTCCAACCGTTGTTGGTGTGGGCCATTATGAATTGCCTCAACTTTCGAAGAACCCACTTCTATGCCATTGGAAGATACGGCAAATCCAAGAAAACCCAAATTGTTTTGGGCAAAAGTGCACTTGAGAAGGTTTGCATAAAGTTTTTCATTGAGTGGGATGCATAAGGCTTCTCTTACATGTTGAACACGGTCCTCGAGACTTTTGCTATTAACAAGGATATCATCAAAATAGACAATGATACATTTTCGAATAAGTGATCGCAACACATAGTTCATAAGACGCATGAAGGTGGAAGGATAATTGGATAGACCGAAAGGCATGACAGGCCATTCATAGAGACCGGGTTTGGTCTTGAATGTCGTCTTTCATTCATCACCAACGAACATACGAATTTGGTGATAACTACTACACAAATCAATCGTAGAAAATATAGTGGCACCACACAATTAATCAAGCATGTCATGCAAACGAGGAATGGGATGTTGATAACGGACGGCAATGGCATTGATTAGTCTAAAATCCATACACATCCATTGTGTCTCATCCGGTTTTGGCACAAGTATGACTAGGACCGCACATGTGCTAAGGATTTCTCGAACGTACCCTTTTGGGTGAAGATCATGAATTTGGTGTTGTATTTCCTTCATGTCTTCGGGGTTGGTGCGGTATGTGGCGCAGTTTTGTAGTGGGGCGCCAGGTATGAGGTTGATGTGGTGCTCAATGCCTCCAAGGTGGTAGTCCGGTAGGAAGTTCGTCGGGAATCAAAGACAAAGGAATTGTTTTCAAGTCATTAGTATTCGAAGGTGGTACCCTGCATGAGAACATAGTGCAATATGGTGGATGGGCTCTCTTGGACTTCCCGAAACTCACTTTTGGTGGGTATGAGAACACTCTTCATTTTTTTTGCTGATATTGGGCTTGTGGGGCTCACTCTCATTTAGGTGGATCACTCTCTCACCTCTCATCTCACTAGTGGTAGTAGCTTCTTGCACCCTCGCTAAAGCCTTTGCATTGTCTGCAATCATTTGGCTAGGAGCCATGGGGCGTATAACGAACGTCTTGTCATTGACTTTCAAGCTGTAAGCATTTGTGTAACCATCATGGTTTGATTTTTGTCGTATTTCCAAGGAATACCAAGTATCATGTGTCACACCGTCATTGGTAGTACATCACACTCTACAACGTCTTCATATGCTTCAATTTTGAAGGACACGGTCACGGGTGTTGAATCTTCACATTTCCATTGTTACTTATTAGTCATTGGACATGGTATGGGTGAGGATGCTTCCGGAGGTGGAGATCGAGCTTGGAGAATAGTTTGGCGCTTGCAAGGTTCTGACTACTATCTCCATCAATGATGACCTTAATTGACTTGCCATTTATCCGGCTCGTGTTTGGAAGATGTTGCACCTTTGATCTTCATTTGGGTGTGATTGAGTGGTCAAGGATTTGGTCACTACAAGTGAGGGACTTGCATCATGCACAAATAGGACTTTCTCTTGATCTTCCAATTCAGCATCTTCAAGAGTTGTTGCATTTTGAACCAAAGCTTCATATTCTCCTTCACTTAGGTACTCCACATCTCCGTCATCTTGAGTTATCATAACTCTAGTGTTTTTGCACTCAAAGGATTTGTGTCCTTGTGCACCACATTTGAAGCATGTTATGTTACTAGATACCGTTGAGGTCTTGGATGACATGGTGGATGGCTTGTAGCTTGTGGGCTTCATTGCACTCTTGTTTGGCTTCATCGGTTCCTTTCATGGGCTATCAGTTGTAGTCTTAGAGCTAGCGGATGTATTGGTTACATTTCTTGCAGTGAACAAGGAACTGGATTTAGAGATTGCTAGGTCTTCTCTCACTTGGCGCTCGACCCTTATGGCTTGATGTAGAAAGTCAACCATGTTTGTGTATGGAAAAATTTCCATTATCCACTTGATGGGTGCACCCAATCCATTCAAGAATCTTTCCATTGTTTGATCTTATCTCTCGTCAACATTTGCACTCATCATTCTCATGTGCATCTCTTCGTAGTAGTCCTCAACCGACTTGAAGCTTTGTTTGAGTTGAGTGAGCTTGTTGAAAAGGTCACGCTTGTGGTGAGATGGAACAAAGCGGGTGTGCATCACTTATTGCATCTCTTCCCATGGTGCAATGGGATCTAAGTGTTCTTAAGCATGATTCTTGTTAACTTCTTCCCACCACGCATTTGCATATCCTTCAAATTCAAGGGATGCCATGGCCACCTTCTTTACATTTGAGAAGTTGTGAATGCGAAAGATCTTGTCACCCTTGAGGACCCACGATGAGTAAGCATCGGGGTCTTCCTCACCTTGGAACTTGGGCATGGTGAACTTTAGCTTCCCTAAAATATTGTGGTGACCCTGCATACCACTGCATGTTGTAGTATACCAGTCATTGATATAACATTCACGAAGTACCATTCCGCAAATATTACATCCCTCAGAGTAGTACAACAGAACATAGCAGGTCCATAACTCATTCATTTATTATTACAAGCATAATACACATATCGTCTCGGAGCTCCTCTTGGGTCCTAAGAGGGATACTCCCGGGTTCGAGGCGAACCCAACTTAACTTACAATATAGAAGTTTCACTAGGTTATACATTTATTACCTCGAGCAGCTAAATACTAAGAGTTCACACTGCTCGGCTATTACTACTACTTGGTGCTTCTAAGCTTGATCTCCTCCGGAAACCTCCCCGGTTCCGTAGACTATGAGGTAGTCTACGCCTTCAATACCTCTAGAGAGGTCTGGTTCTTCATAGCCGATGATCTCGGCTCCTTCATGGTTGTCGTAGTCCTCCTCCAGACGATTCAGACAATCTAAGCAAGGGATTTAAGAGTGGGATGAGTACGAGCGTACTCAACAAGTTCATTATAGATAAGAGGTGTTTAATGCACTAGCTACGATATTAGACCAGAAAGTCTAGTATCAATGCAGGTTTTGATAAACATTTCTTCAAGAGATTGCTTTTATTTCAAAGAGCTATGTCCGTCAGCCTTCACCGGTTTACTAGAACTTCATGGAGCTCCTTTCCGTCCGCGTTCGCAGTTCCATATCCCGGAACAGGGAGTGACATGTCACGGTTCTTTACACTCGCGAGAGGTGTGTTGCTTTACCCATAAGAGATCTTAACCTTGGTGCCAACCGGCAGCTTTCCCGTCCACACTTCCTTCGGTGTGAGGCCCGGTATAAGGTCATAGCCAATCATATTCCTCCGCTACCTCGCACACCACCCTTTTGTAAGATTGTCTTCCCCTATATCTATGGTGAGACCGACCCAGGCATTTGTTCTCCCCTATACCAATTAAGGTAGACCGTTCCGAACAATTTTTATATGCCCTGCCCTATCAACCAGAGATAGACCGTTCCGGACACCTTACAATCCATCATAGACCGCATTACCGTGGGGACTTTAGGGCTTCCCAGCCTCTACCGCTTGTCCCTCAGGATACAAGTGTCTACGGCAAGCACATCCGTTGATGTACAAGAGGTGGAAATACGATTGACTATTCCGTCCCACTCCAGATCTTATGGTTAACACGGGTATTACGGCACAAGAATCACTGGACGACATTTGTTATTTAATCCTAGATGGATATAAACCCTTGCAATGGAACCTCCACCATATCAACACAATCCATGGTTCCATTGCCAACCACATAGCCATATTCATAGTTATGAAAGTAGTGGTTTTGGTTTTTATGCAATAGTGGTAATCATAGTACTTTGCAAATAATTTAATAAAGATACTCAAATGACATGAGCAAGCGATGAACTTGCCTGAACACTGCAAAGTTTTGCAGTTGGATGGTGTGGACTGACCCTTGTCCTCTGGTTCTGAAAAATAGCATCATTGTCCGATAAGGGCAATGGTTAAAGAAGCAATTATGCATGATTCCAGCTTTAGGGTTTGTTCCCCCCTTCCGATGACATTATTATTTCATGTAAGAGGTTAATACTAAGATTGATTTGGAGATACTATATTTAGGATAAATACAACCTTGAATTGTTGTCAAGGTGTTTTTAAAGTCCAAATGCATTAATGGACTTATTTTTATTATTGAAAATAATATGTGTGATTTAAATGATTATTTAAATCATCAAATTAAGACTTATTCTTAGTTGTCTTCAAAAATTCCCTTTTGTATTTTATTATGATAGAGAATTTTATGCTGATCAATTTTCATATTTTTAATTATTTTTTTAGAGCTATTAACTATTTATTGTGCTTTTCCAAAGTTTATGTATTTAATTTGAATTATGAAATGGCAAAAATGCCCCTGGGCCCACATGTCAGTGCGGCCCAGAGGGTTAGGTCGCACCCGAGCCTCTCGTTTGGCTCGGTCGGCCCACTCACTCCGCTCCTCTCTTCCTCGCGCAGAACCCTAATTCCCCTTTCTCTCTCGCGATGTCGTGGTCGCCGCCCCCTTCTCGGAATTTCTCCGGCCAACTCAGGCCATCGCCGCCGGCGAGATCAGGTGGATCTGATCCGCCTTTCGACGGCGGACACGGTGGTCCGCGTCGATCTGGGATTCATCCACGCCACCACGCGGCCCCAACTCGCCTGCAACCCTGGCCGTAAGGATTCATGGCGATGCGCCGCCTGCCGGCGCCCCTGATGCTGCGGTGTTGTCGTGCCTGGCCGTGGTGCTGTGGTGCTCGCCATGGCACCGGCTTGGCCTCGGCGCCGCCGCGCTCCGGCGTGTGCCACCGTGGCCGCCATGGCTGCGCTCGTTCTCCTCGACTCCGGGTAAGTGCGCCTCCTTTCCTCGCTCCCCTCCGTACCCGACCTTCTTCCTCCTCTAGTCCTACTCGCTGTGCTTTGCTTGCACTGCGCAAGAGCTGTTGTGCTCTTCTCGCAGCACCATGTTTGCCTGCTCCTGCCGTGCTATGTCACCGTGCTATGCGTGTGCTACTGCTGTGTGAAGTACCGCCATGCCACTGCGCAAGAATTCCTAGCCTAATCACTTGTTGTGCTAGCATTTCTTGTCTAACTCCATCCATGTGCCTCTGTTCTTGTTGATAAGCTTACCAGATCCTCAAGTGTATTCATTTTAATTGCTATGGCTTGATTACAGTGTGTAATTCTTGCATACTTGTAAGTGCCTAAGCCATTGTGGCTACTTCGTGTGCTCGATTTATAATTATGCTCAATTGATTATCACTGTGGCTTATTTGTGTTATACAGTGATGAATTTATATGTTTAGCTGGTGTATTATGATCCAATGATTCATTAAGTATTTGATGTGCTTCTGGATACAATCATAAATTATTTATGTGATTAGTCATGTGAAGCAACTGTTGATGAATTGGTGTTGTGTTGGTCAAATGATCCATGATTTGTTGCTAGGTTGGCTCTAGCATGTACTGGCATGCTTTAGCAAGCTGCTGATGATCACATGATCATCATTTGCTTGTAAATGTTGCTGTTTCATAACTGTGCCTCACTATTGCTCTCACTGTGTTGTGTGTGCATCACACAGGCTTGGCCTGGTGTGTGCTGGTGCTTGCTCAAGCATCTGTTGATGCTTGCAGTGATCCTCTAGATCATTTGCAAAGCTCTGGTGTATTGACTTCTTGTATATTCATTTATCTGTGTTGTTTTGCTTGGTTAAGTGGATAAATGATGTGAACTGCTGGCAGTTGTGATCATCTTACAGTTAAATTGATTGAGCTAGAGGGATGCCAACATCTGTTGGGTACCCTAGCTCCATTTGAACCCTTCCGGGTAATGATATACTCGCTTTGGTGACTTTCTTGTGTGGCTAGGTAGTTGTTGTGACCTCTAGCAGCTGTGTCTGCTAGAAATGGTTGCTCCTACCCATGTTGGATGCTTCTGTGCACTAATCCTGGTAGTCTTTCATAGGCTGCTAGGTTATTTGATGTTGAAATGAAAATAGACATATAAATGTTTATATTCTGATGGTCTTAAAAGGGCTAGTGTAGTCTGGTTATACTTGGATAAGTCTCTAGGATGGTTTTCTTTCCTGTTTCCATTTGGAAGATGCTACCACTATTCTGGTTGGCATAACCATGGGTATAGGCTTGATTGATCCTCGGTCCTTGCCATTTCTACCAGGTTACACTTGGTCTCTGACCAAATGATGATCAAAACAGGGTTACCCCACCCTTTGTGTGCTTGTGATCATGCCTGTGCAATTTATGAACAAAACCATCTGATTTGTTCATGATGATGTATATACCTCACTCCAGCTCCTAGTAATGGGTGTTGGTGTAGAGGATTTCTTCTGGTGGATTTGAGTTTGCTTGCCCTGCTCCTCCTTGCAAGCTTGTGAATCTTGGATAGTTTCTGGTGGTGACTGGAATAGGTGGAGCAGCTCTAGCTGTTCACCTGTTCTTGTTGTGTTCTTACCCTGGTACTCCTTGTCGATGGAATGGCTAGGGTTTGCTGGTGAAAAGCTTATATTTGGTCCTCTACTTGGTCTCCTGGTCGACAGCAAGGCCTGACCTCTCTTGGTGACACACAGAGCTGTGTGTTTGTTGTGCTGCATGCACACTGCTTTGTGAGCAGCCTAGCTGTGTGTGTGTGCACATGCTTGGTATCCGGCTTGTGTCTTGGCCGAGGGTGGATCAGCTCTGGCAGCTTTGGTCATATCCTCTCCAATTCTATTTGATTTTTAACTCTGCCAAGTGGCTATGCCACTTGGCATAACTTTTATTTGTTGTGATTATGTGCAGGGACCAAAGTGATGATCCAATGATCATGAAGATCATCAAGTACAAGACTAAATGAAGTTTAGCTTGTAGTGTTAGGATAGATCATTGAATTGTAATTTCCTTTTCTTTTCTTTTTCTATTTTTGTCCAATTCTTGTAATATGTTGTAATATTCCTTTATTTCATTTGTGAATAATGTAAAGACATTGTATAATGTGTGTTAATCAATAAAGCTCAAGTTTTTCTCTAATGAGCTTTACATAATTGTTTATAATCTTGATTAATGATAATTGTTTATTAAATTATCTCAAGTTTGAATTATGTGATAACCATTTGATGTTAGAATTTGAAATTCAAATTCAAATTTGGTTTGAATCCAGTCATGCAACTTAAGATTGTAATGCAATCTCTTCTCTCTTCTCAAAACCCTGATCTAGTTAAGTAAGAACAAGTTTGTCGCACTCTCGAAACCCTAACCCTGTAAGGTGTCGAGAGAGAAACTTGTTCCCCTTCGATGCAGTTTTGTTTTAAAAGCGCGAAATGTCCCCAGAATTTACGATGCAATGCACATCCCTTTCTAAAATCTACCCCTGGATCGTCTCTAAACCTGGGACATTACAAATATCTTCATCATCATGGAGGTTGGGTCGAGGAGTTGGTCTTGCTTCACCTTGTTCTACACGGCATTGAGGTGGGGCTTGATAATTTTCTTCCCCATTGCAACAGTTGTTTGGAGGTGGCACTCAAGCATCTTGATTGATGTTTCTATTTGGTTGTGGAGGAGGAGGTCTTCCATGACCTTGAGCTTCATTTTTTTGTCTAGGTCGAAGCATCACAATCGCTTCACTTGGTGCTTGGTGATGACTTGATTCATTATGCTCGCTTGGCTCTATGTCTCATGGCCGGTGATGTGGTCTTCGAGCATGTGTTCAATCATCGTGGTGGCATCGGTTGTCTTGACGTTGGCGTAATTGTGCCTCATCATGGAATTTATGGAGAGGTTGTTCCACATTTATGATTTGGCATTTTTGATTCGCTTGTTGTTGTTCCTCTTCATTTTGGTGTTGCCTTCTAGCATTGGCCACTTGTGCTTGACGTTGCCACTCTTGTTCATCAAGTACTTCTCGTTCATAGCAAATACGCTCTTGTTCCCTTTCACGAAGGATGTCTTGATCATGTCGGAGACGGTCTTGCTCCTGTTGGAATTGCGCATCAAGGTGTTCTTGGTGAAGACGCTCTTCTTCAATTCAATGGTGCTCTTGTTCCTGTTGCAATTGAGCATTAAGGTGTTCTTGGCAAAGACAATCTTGTTCAAGTCGATGACATTCTTGCTCTGTTTTTTAGCTTGTCGCTGAAGCACTTGATCATCAACATTATGGTGATGTGGGTCTTCATTGGAACCACGATGAGATGGAGAAGGAGCTCGAAGCCTTGAACCATGAGAACGTGAAGACCTTGAATGGTGGCTTTGGTTGTCTCGCCGGTTAAGCGGTTGGATAATGTTGTCGAGCTTCTCATTCACTGTTCTATTGTCCTGCTTTAGATCTTTTATTTGTACATTGAAGACTCGTCGTTGCACCTAAACTCTTTCTTCAAAGCGTTTGTCGAGGTCCGACAACTTGGTGTCAATGCCCTTGTCAAGGTCCAACAAATTGGCGTCAACTTCTTCGAATCGTGACTTCATTTCTTTCTTGAGTGTCCAATGGTTGTGTATTGTTGTCGGATCGGGGTTATCTTCTCCACTAGACATTGTCGCAAAAAGGAAACAAGCACTATGTGGTAGGAGGTTAGAGACAAAACTACTGAAAGGTCAGAACTCTAAAACAAATCGAAGAAGTGTTTCAAGTTAGAGGAAAACCGATATGTACTCACACACATAAAAGCACATGCAAAAGAGCTAAACGTCTATATGGTGTTAGGTATGGATGTGGAAAATCAAATGGAAGAACCAAACAAAATATATATCGTCAAAAATGGGTAAGATCCAAAAAGTCACAAGTCAAGGCGGTGATCAAAGTCTACACAAAAAGGAACACACACAACAAGACAAAATATGGTTAGCGCGACCAACAAAAATAAGCAAGAACAAAATTGACCTAACATAGACTATGTTTGTTGTCACGCCAACACAAGTTGTATTTTGGTGTCACTCACACACTCTTTTTATTTTGTATTTTTATTTTATTTTTCTCACTATGTAAGGATACTTCTATCTATGTAATTATGTCAATTCTTATTTTGCTTTTCTTTTCAAAAAGAGCTTGCTTCTTTTCACAAAGAGCTTGCTTCTTAGGTTTGCTCAACACACGCATACTCTCGCGGTTGGTACACTTGCATAATGCTTCGCAACACTAGAAAGCCACTCTTGATGGGATAGAGACACAAAATAAGCTAGGGTTAGAAGTTAAAAGTCAAGTTATACCACTTTGATGTTGGGCGAGGATGATCTCAAACTTGCGGTGCTGGTTGATGGTGTCAATGAAACGCTTGGGTATTTGGGTGTTGTCGTGGTGTCGATGTTTTTGACGTTGTTACAGAAGCTTGGGGCGACTGAAATGGCACTCAAACCCGAAATCTAAACACAAGAGTTGATTTTGTCAGAAAAAATAGGCGTTCTAGGGGTGAAACCGGCGTGCCGGCTATGGAACTCAAATTTTTCTACGGTCGTTCCGGCGACAACAGGCCATGGGCCGGTTTGCTATTTTCGTTCCAGTGTCAGGCCCGGCATGCCAAAATATTTGCCAGATCTGGTTTCATGAGGAAAAAACTTGCAAAAAGTCAAACAATCGGTTCGAAGGAAAATCGACCAAATCAAGGATAGGAAAGGTTAGTGGATTTATATTAGCACAAAAAACAAGTATATATTGGACCAAGACCAAACAAATAACTCAACAGTTCGGGAGATCCAACCAAAGGCAAGTTTTGGTTTTTTTTGGTTTTTTTTGAAATTTTCCTTAGAAAATTTGGGGGTGAAATCTGTGGAAACCAAAGGCTGCTGATGCCGTATGATGTGGACTAAGCCCTAAATGTGGCCCGATCTTCACGGATTTGGGTGTGGGGGAGGTGGATGAACACGATGAAGACGGGGTGGGAATCGGGGATACAAACACACACACACACACACACACACACACACACACACACACACACACACACACACACACACAAATCAGTTTTGTCCTCGTTTGCCCGAAACACCAACTCGATGGAGGTTGCGAGAAAAGACCTTTTGGTAGAAGTCCCGCAAAGAGATCAACAAATCAAAGCATAGAACCCTAGAAGGATGAAAAGATCAAGGTTGGTAGAAGTGCAAGCAAAAGACCCAATGGTACAAGTGCAAGTAAAAGACTAACAATTGATCATAGAATTCACCAAAGAGGGAAGATTCTTCGATTAGGAGAACGAGTGATACAATAGATGTTGAATCTAAGGTATGGTAGGGTTTTTTTCCCACAAGGGGAAATAGCATAACTCAAGTCAATCTCAAATGAAGTTTAATCTCAGATCTAGACAACCAGGGGGTATTTATAGTGCTAGGGGCAAAGTGATAAATTACATGGCAAAGAGCCAACTCGACACAGAATTCGGGTCATTCCAGTGGTAAAAGCGGCAACACCAGGCCTGGGGAATGTTTGGTCTTCTCATTTCGGTGACAAGCCCGACGTGCCGAATTTCAACTGGAACCGCATACTATAAGGTGTTTTGGCGGGCACCGGCGTGTGGCCCGGCACGTGCCGATTTGATTATGGCAGGTATTCCGACAGCACCAGGCCCTGGGCCGGTTTTCCCTGTTCATTTCGGCTCTAGGCCCGGTGTGCCATTTCGATGCCAGCACCAACTTCGGTGTTAGCCATTTCAGGGCTTGGCGGTCTTTCTTCTTATTTGAAGGCTTGGATTCCATTGTGTGCTTCTTGTGTGATGTACCTAATGACACAAAGAGTATTTGTATGAGGTAGCAATCCATCCAAAGGAGTATCCGAATCACACAAGGAGAGGAGTGAATTCACCTCTTGTTGTATGGTTTTGGCTCAGGATCGAGTCATCGGTCCACTTGGGGGACTTGGAGATCTTGAGGCAGAGGTGTCCGAAGGCCTCCCCGTATCAGCAGTTTACCCCAATGCATATGCCCCGGCGTAGTTTGCCCCGATGCAGTTCCATTATGTCGGCTGACCTGTCCTACTATGATGAGGAGGTCATCACGGAGTACATGATCAATGGTGGCTAAGTGGATCAACAAGATGGGCTCAAGTGTAGAATAGTCCTGTGGAGAATCACATACAAAGTTCAGTAAACCACGTCTCCCAGTTCGGAGCTGGGACATTTTTCTGGGCGTGCCATTGGCTCTGCTTGGGTGCCCTAGAGTTTGTATCTAGTCTATTTTTAGTATGTAGGTTCACTCACTTTAGGTTTATCTAGTCTACTTTATAAGCACCTAAAGTATCTTATATTTCCAAACGGAGAGAGTATATATTTCCAATAAATGCATTACCATCCGCAAAATTCTGTTCTCGACCAAGGGCGACTATTTCAGGCTAGATTGAACAAGTGCTCCCACTGTGAGAAACGGGGCGTAGGTTTTCCTTGTTTTTCTTCCATCACCGATAGCCAAACAAAACGAAATTGCAGGAATAATTTGAGTGCAAACAAAAGAATAAGTGGATGTTCAAGTTTATATGGGATTGTAGGGAGGCTACCATAACCCTAAGGAGTTTACCCAATTTCTCAAATGTCCCATTGTGAAGTTGATGTTTGTGATATCATCTTGCGCTAATTTCAACAACATAACTGAATCTCCAAAGATTGTGCCATCCCTCGAAGAGGTGTTGCACTCAAATTAGCAATCACATGTGATAAAGCAAAAAAGAAGTAAACAACAAGAGATACTATTATGGATGGAATTTATGCAAGGAAGGCAGATGAACCTAAAGAACCTAACACCACACACTAGACAGACAGATCCAGAAGAGAGGAGATGATGCAGAAAAAGAAGCATGCACATATGCAAATTGCAGAGAGAATCAGAATGTACAGATGTTCCACCACGGCACAAAACATAGCCTTAGAAGAAAAGCCACAAAATGAATTAGAATATATATATTGTAGCATTATTATTCCTCTGGACCCAGGAGGGGCATCCCTCAAAAGTTGCTCTAGGAAAAACACAGACCAGACCTCTGGTACATACACTTAAGTACGGTAAGAAAAAAAAGGCAAAAAAGGGGGGAAATTTATCATCCTGATAACAAGAGCTAACACACAAGTTCCAAGAACACTACAGCAGTTTCTACTATACGAACAAAAACCCAAAAAGGGGTGGGTCTATATTGGGGGGCAGCGCCGCCGTACAACTGAACACTCTTCAGACTTATATATCCCGCAATCTTACTTCACATCTCAACAAGAAAAAAAAACCAGGGTCGCCAAAACCTAAACTCGCTGTAGAAATCCGAATCCACAATCCCAAACCTTACATAGACAAATACGCTTAAAGGCCCTCCGATGAAAATATATCTGATCTCTTCGACCAACTCCCTGGTTAGCTCTATTAACTAACCCATGCCTTTAAATCATGTGAAGTTCAAAATTTGCACCTTATGCACCTGCGGTTCTCTCCTCAACCTAATATAAATTGCTGTTTGTGAAAAAGATTCCTAGGCGGCGTCATTCCTGCACAAAGCAAAGCAAATAAGTTAGAGTGTGATTAACAATGTACAATAGCTGAAGCAAGATAAAGACCACAAACAAGTTGGTGCATCGGTGTCTTTTAGATCTCAGCAGTGTTAAACATCATCCAGAGAATACAATATTGGTTTCTACAAATGCACCGTGAGTATAATGCTTGGCCTTACATCATCAAGTGAACTAAGCATTAACAGTTCATGTTCTAAGGGAAACAGCTCACTTGAACTGTCCAAATGCAAATGCAACTTCCATGAGCAGTTCCAAAGCTGTCCAGCATATAACATCTACGTCATTTAATACTTGAATGGTATAGCAAGCCAAAAAGTATTGACAAGACATGATGCCATGGTGATTGATGGCGCAGGTATTAAGTGTTGAATTCAGATTAGTGCATTCTAATATATTCCGTATTGAACGGGGCAATATATTCGGAAGTACCATCCAAGCGATACCTTAAGCTTGGTTCCATAGCCCTAAGATCTACTAGCTTTGGTGTCGGGTATTCAGTTTTAAGTTGGAGATGATGGCCAAGGAGCAAAAGATCATGCAATTAGAAAAAAGCAATACATAATTTTGATATCAAGTGTATACTGGAGCTGCCACATACATATTCATGTATTAATACACCTTGATTGACCTATTGCTGGGCTTATTCTGTTTTTCATAAGTGAACATGAAGTGCATCAATTTATTCCATCAAGGCTGCTGTTCATGGAGAACCAATATTTGATGGATATATTACTGGGCTAATTATGTTAAAGTAAAAATGAGGTGAATCTATTCTTTCAGCATGGCCAGTTAGGTGCATCTATTCTTTCATCATGTCCGCAGTTCTTGGATGGCCAATATTTGAATGCAGATAAAAAAAAAAGCGGTGCTAGTTCAGTTCATGAATGAAAAATGTTTGAATGTGGAAAATAGGAATCACGTGTATAGGACCAGCCGGTATACCAGTTTACAGTAGCACAAAGGTTAACAAGGCGCGATACTGGATTTCATTCTCGTTGAAACTGCAACCTTATCATACTATGTCACATTGAATCAAATTAATGTGTCTATTTCATAACAATTTGCAATATCAATCAGCAGGAACCATTAGAATCATTTTAATGTAAGGGTTGGAACATGAAGTACATAGCCACTCAAATAGTTTCCTTGGATGTTAACATCATTTTAGTTCATGATGTCAATACCTTCTTTATCATGGTGCTGCTAGGTTTAAATGATCGATGCTTGTCTAGTTCCATGGACATCAAAACGCCACAATTACATTTGTGCATTATCCTGGGCGAACCAAAGCCAGAACTAGTATGTTTCATACTGACTATATTTTGAATATGAAACTTGAACATTAGGATTGACGCTGCACAGTGCGAGTGCTTCAACACAGAAAGTGATTCATATTTGAAGCTACATCGTATAAACATTAGTACGACAGATTTATCAGATTCAAATAGTTTTTATCGATTTGGTCGGATGTGTAGAATTATTTTTCATTATCATAGTGGATCTTCAAAAAAATGGACTTTGTATATTGACTAAAGTATATACTTCGACTTTCAAAAGCTAGAACTTTAGCACAATAGTTCAGCAGACAGCTTCGAACTTTAACGGTGCTTATCTGATGTAGATGAACTAGTATCTAAACACTGAATACATAAAATGAAAAAAGAAAGATAACACAAGGAAGAAAAGATCTAACCTCTATCTGTTAATGCCCCATGTAACCTGCTGAGCTCTTTGCTGTAACATCTGAAGCTGCATTCCCAAGCCCATATCCAAATGGACTGGTTCCATCAAGCTCAGATCCAGATCTCCAGGTTGTGTCACCATAGATGGAGGCACCGCCACCTGCTGAAGAATCTCCAAAAGTTCTCTCCCATATCCATTGCTTGATTGGTTGAGGGAAGCATTGACGCTCACCTGATCCAGCGTTCCTTCCATAAGCACTGGGACTCAGATTGAAGTTGTTTTCACTGGATCCATAACCAAAGTTCCCACTGCCGTAGCCTGAGCCAGCGTTACCACCTTGAGAAAGCACAGGAGGGGTTCCCCAGTTCACATTGTTGTTCCCAATTCCGCCAAGGCCCCCATTTGCAGATGACATGAATGAACTAGAATTTGCGGAGTTTGAAGAGTAATTGAGACCTGAGTTACCCCATAGATTACGAGCCAGCGAGTTAAACACTGACCCAGAATTCTCACCGACTCCACCATAGCTAATGTTGCTATTGTATCTACCCGAATTACCACTGTAGTATGGATTGATCTGCCGTCCATACTGGACACTATTGTTGAAGTTCGAGCTACCACCAATGCCCGGGTTCATCCCTGGGTCAAAATTCATACCAACTCCATAACCACCACCAAAAGAAGGATAGCTACTACGGCCACCCGATAGAAGTCCAAACCTAGCATCCATCCTCACTCCATAGCCACCTACCGGGCTCGGATTGTAACCTTGGGTATACCCATTAAGAAAGCTATTGGTTCTGTTCATTACATAGTTGATTCCACCAGCAGGCGAGCGCATGCTAGGTCCCGGAGATAGCTCCTTAGGAACAGCCCTCTTTACCTCAACCATCTTACCATTGAGTTCATGGAACGTCTTGAACAATGCCTTGTCCACAGCGTCTTCAGAATCATATGTTATGAACCCAAATCCTCTAGGACGCTGCGTGTTGTGATCATACATCACAACAACATCAGTGATCGAGCCAAACGACTCAAAATATGTCCTGAAGTCTGACTCTGTGACGGTGGATGCAAGACCCCGACGAATATCTTCTTGGTGCGACTAGGCCCTGGTGATCCGTGAGCACTGCCACCACTCTTGCTAAGAGCTTGCTGATCGTCCCTCGGAACAGCTTTCTTGGCCTCCACCTGACAAACGATCCAAACATTGTGAATGTTCCAAAATGACAATAATTACTAAAAAGCTACAAAGCAATATAAAAGCATGGATCTAGCACATCAAGAACACTAACGCAAGTAGGCAACCAAACACCGAGCGCTTACCATGCGGCCATCGATCATATGCTTCTCCATTATGACACGCTCTGCGACTGCTGCGTCGGAGAACACGATGAACCCGAAGCCCCGGGCACGGCCAGTTGCCCGGTCGCGCATGATGACGGCCTCCACCACCTCTCCATACTTCTCAAAGTACTCCCTGAGGCGGTCCTCGTTGGTGTCCCACGAGATGCCACCGATGAACAGCTTCCCGGCGTCCGCCTCCATGTCCGTCTAGCCTCCTACTTCCACCCTGCAAGGAACACAAAGACAGAAGCTATCGCATCAGATCTTATGCCGGCCGATCGAATCAGCAGCCATCGGATCAAGAAAAGGAGCGGCGGCGGCGGCGGCGGCGGCAAGATCCGATCTTTAGCGCGCCGGCGATCCGGGCGGCAGATCTAGACACGAACGACAACGCACCAAGAATGCCCGGCTCGAAGAACCGATCGAAACCGCAGCAATTGGGCACCAGAATGGAGCAGAATTTGGCGCGGCGGGGCGGGGAGAGAGCGGTGAATTCAGAGGCAGGGCGCACCAGTTGATCCGAGGAAGGGTCGCGACGCAGGCTTGCCTAGGATCTTGGGGGAGGCATGGCAACCTCAAAGGCCATACCACGGCACCACCACCTCCTCCTCTTCTTCCTCTCCTTCCTTTCTTGTTGTGTGTCTCTCTCTATTCTATCTCTCTCCTTCCTTTTTATTATTTATTTTCCTTTTGCTATTCTCTCTGTCTCTTTTTTTTATGTCCTGCGAGCTGTTTATATATAGATGTCCCTGTAGCTTTTATGCCCCGTTTTCTGCCACCGTTCCCTCTCTCTTTTTTTCCTTGCGTATGTAACGCTTGTGAATTATGCACATTTACTCCACCGAGATCTTTCCTTTGATACAGGCAGATCATGTACAGTAGTATTTTCTTTTAGAAATCAATCCTAGTGAACGTTTG
>NC_061510.1:221854464-221884258 GCF_022539505.1 Lolium rigidum
GCAAGCAATGGATTATCGCTTTAATCAATGTGTGTAAAGTAAACGATGAAACTACCCTTGAATAGAACACCGCTGTTTTCTCCCTAGTAGCAACAACACATCTACAACCGTAGAGAACAAGGTCACTTCCCATGGTTAAATAGAGGCATGAACCCACTATCGAGCATAAATACTCCCTCTTGGAGTCGCTAGCATCTACTTGGGCAGAGCATCTACTAGAAACGGAGAGCATGCAAGATCATAATAGCATAATACATAATCTCAACCAAAGCAATCTCTCTATAAATCGAATCCACATCAAACCAACATGTAGCAATTACAAATAGATGATCTTGATCATGTTAGGCAGCTCACAAGATCTATACATGAAGCACAACAAGGAGAGGACAGCCATCTAGCTACTGCTATGGACCCATGGTCCCATGGAGTACTACTCACGCATCACCTCGGATGAAGACATGGCGATGTAGAGGCCTCCGGCGGTGATTTCCCTCTCCAGCAAGGTGCCGGGATGGACTGCAGAACCCTCCCGAACTAGGGTTTCGATTGATGGTGGCGTCGGAACTTTTCGTGGATGGAGGCTCGGGTCCCTGGGGTTTTCCCGATACGAGGAATAAATAGGCGGAAGGGCGGAGCAAACAAGGCAACGAGGCGCCAGTACATGGGCCAGGCGCGGCCAAGGGTGGGGTCGCGCCTGCCCTATGTACTGCCACGTGGCAGCTCTCCTGCGCGTGTCCTTCTGGCTCCGTCTTCGTCCCGGAAAAATAAGACTCTGGGCTTTTGTTTTGTCCAATTCCGAGAAACTTTCATGTACAACTTTTCTGAAACACAAAAACAGCAGAAAACAAGAACTGGCACTGCGGCACTGCGTTAATAGGTTAGTCCCAGAAAATGCTAAAAAGTGTGGAAAAGTGCACATAAAACATATAAGAATCGTAACAAAACAAGCATGGAGCATCAAAAATTATAGATATGTTTGGGACGTATCAGGAGGTAAGAGGAGAAAGAATATAGGTAAGGAGAAAAATCACATCTAATCAGATCTATCCAACGAATTTTCAAAAATAGGTTTTGACACTAGACATAACAATGCCCGTTGGCAAGATTAACCTACAGGCAGAGCGGACCAGTGGGGTATCGACAACCTAAGCTCTGATACCAACTTGTGATGCCCCGGAACCGGCACCACGAGGATTCCAGCGATCCTACCAAAATCCGCATGATATCAATTCTGAGACACCCTCCGACACGACGTGCGTGACGTATCACACACGTGATGCTAGAGGAATTACCACGAGCGGTTAAATTACAACATGTTTACAATAGCGCCCACAAGAAACATATATTACAACAACGACTCTAACGAGTCAAGAATACAATATATAATACAAAGATCCGAATCATACAGAAGATCGAATACGTCCGAGTATGGACAAGATACAAAATGGACTAAGAGTCATGAAGATAAACGATGGTGTCCATAACCCTTTCCAAGCCAAGCCGGAAGGGTAACCTTGCTAACGTTGTCTTCATCGAACATGCCTTCATACATGCCCGGTTATGTCCCAAAGCAACAATAAGTATGGGTTCGTACTTAACAAGACTTCAAGACGTATAAGAATTCTTCAACCTGTCGTCCTTTGTACTTGAGGCACGCAGGGGACTTAGAGGATGCAAGAGGACATCATAGGCAATATGGTGGGGTTAAGCGACAGCGCGCAAGCACTAAAAACCTATAAAGATACTCACAACTTACATGTGCTAGAAATAGATGAGAGAGCACACTAATAATTTTATAATATGCAAACATAACCAAGCCGATGTGTTCCCCCTTCGCAAAGGAAGTACTTGCAAGGGCACTCACACGGTTGACAAATTTTATTAGGTATCGGTTGTAGTAATGCTAAATTACTATGCAATTTATTAGCAACAACATAAAGGTGTAAGTTGTTCTATGATCGAGTTAAACAACTCCAAATCATCCATAACCACGGACTCGGCTTATCGATAAGATATACACCCTGCAGGGGTTGCCCAAATGTAACCATACGCATGCTCGACCTGCTTAGGACAGACGGAGTCTCACAATAAGACCGTTCCCAGTTCAACAAGAAAGTCTAGGGGGCACCCGACTAAGCTACCCGTATCGAAGTTCGGCCATACTCCAAAGCAGACTCACGTTTTGCGACGGCGGCTAGGCGTTCAAACCACACGCTTCGCTAAATGTTTCACGAGGTACAATACAAAATATAAACACCCGAAGGCAACATGAAGTAAACACCCGAAGGCAACAATATATAAACATGCATGCGCCAAAGAAAACCAAGGTTGTGGCCCCCTTTTCAACTGACTTGAGAAAAGGCAATGGGTAAGGAGGGTCCCGATAATTGTCCCCACGTACGGGTAGAACGCTCAATCTCGGAACAGATAACAAGAACTTGGGTTCTATGGGACATTAGCGAGGCAAAGATCCGATACTTTCGCAAAGGGTCTCACATATGCCACTGCTTACAATTTTAGTTGTTAATAATTAAGTAAAGCATGTGTATATCCAACAACTGATGTATCATGTGATAACTTTCCAACAACCCAACAGATAACCCGAGAAGATAACGATGGCAAAGCGAGATATAACGGCACAAGCATGCACTACGACTCGCAAGGCAGACCCGATAACCAAACAACAGCTGTAGGAGGGTGGTGGAGGCAATATGGGCTGATTGAGGTAACATGTGCATAGGACACATGACAAGAACACAACTTGAGGCTAGCATAAGAGAGAAGGCAAAATAAAATAGGTATGAGACTCCTGCAGAGACAGAAGTGTGGAAATGCTTGCCTGTTAAAGATTATCGAGGAACATCCGGAGGACTTGTCGTACCTCACCGCACCACTTCATGATCCTATCCGGGAAGAGGCAAATGCTACAACAAACAACGAGTGCAAGTCTTACTACTACGACAGAAGAATCAACATGCTCAAGATGATATGCATGGCATGTCAACAATGATGCAATGCAACTTATCCAATTAAGCGGGATCGGAACCCCAAACAAACAAACTAGGGTTAGAGTTGCATTTCTACCGGAAAAGTTAAATGTTGATTAGCATGGCAGTAGCATGGCAAGGATGAGCTATTTCAATATTAAATGGAGCGGGGAAACCCTAATCGGTGTCCGAAATACTCCACATATATGTTAGGTGAACATGCACAAACTATCACGTCGCAACATGACGCGAGATGCAAACAAGCATATGGATGGCATATTCACGATCCTTGCATTTTTCTGATCTATTTTCATATACAAAACATTTTTTATTGGAGTTACCATTTACAAGATATTAACAGATTGGTTTTATTAATTAAAATAGAAAAACATATTATTTCAAATTGGAAAGGACGCAGAAAACATTCTGAAAGCAGGGAAGGACTGCGGGTTAGTTTGGCAGAGTTGCATGGGTTATCGAAATGTTGCCAGAAGCTGAGGACCGCATGTTGATAGAGAAAAAGGGACAGGGGCTAGATGCAAACTTTTGGGACCTGGATCTGAGAAGATTTCTCACCCATGGGAGATGTACCCACTGTCGCTGACACGTGGGCCCGGAGATGCTGACGTGGAGGCCACGCCGGCAAAGCTTGTACGCAGTGACGGTGATCACCGGCGGCTCGGCCTCGTCGCGCGTGGTTGATGCAGGGCGCCGCAGGAAGCGACCATGGCCACGTCAGGCTCGCCTTGTACGCGCGGACCAGGAGGAGGTGGTGCCGCCCGCTGAAGGTCGTCAATGAGGCGCCGGTGGTAGGTACCTGTGGCGGCGACGATGACAACACGGTGAAAAAGCGGAACCCGAAAGCAATGGGAGAAGCGAGGTGTCCAGGAGGAGCATCACCTCACCAGGAAAATGTTGGTGTGGTCGGGGTCGTCGGAGGGTGACCACGGCGGACGGAATTGACAAAAAGGTTGTCGGACTTCGGAGAAGGGAACGATGATTTGGCGTCGATTGAGTGAGCCCTCACTCAATTCCTTGCAGGAGGAGGTAGAGGACGTCGAGGCACTTCTGGAGGTAGTCTCAGAGTGGTGAGGGGAGGCCTGTAGGGGTGGCACCATGGCGGTGACTGCGGGGGGGGGGGGTCCGATGGTTGCTCACAGAGAAGAAGGGGAAAAAGGAAAGAGGAGATGGCGACATCGCGAAGGGAAAGAGAGGGGAACACTAGGGTTTGGATGCAGTGGACCGGCGCTGGGATAAAGAAGGGAAGGGAGTAGGTGGGATGCGGTGGTTGGGGTTGGACCACGCTCACGCCATCGACGTGCTCGGTGACCTGGAAAGGGGAAGACAACAGCGATGAAAGAAGCATACTGCTTCGGTGCTGGGTGGGTTGGGCCGAAAGGAAGAGAAGAGACAAAGGAGGAGATGGGCTGGGGAACTGGGCCGGAAGGGGGGAGAGGGTTGGCCGCTGGGGAGAGGGAAGATGGGCCAGGGAAGGAGAGAGCCCAGGGTAGGGTTAGGGGTTTTCCTCCTTTTTCTTTAGCTGATTTGAAAACTGGTTTCAACAAGTTTAAATGTGAACTCCAACTCAATTCAAACAGAGAGGTGAGAGAGAGTGAAACAAAATAGTTTAGAATAATAATTTTATTTGTTTGAAAGTTTTTATTTTAGGGTTTTGTTAAAAGAAAAGACAAGGGGGTTTTATATAGAAACCATATGAGAGGGAAAGAAAATAGTTTGGGTTTATAAAACAATTTTTTTTAGTAAATACATGGATGATATGATGCATGATGACATGATGATGCACTAAAAGAAAAACAACAAGAAAAATCTAATAGGGGTTTTTCCTGGGCCATTACAGAAGACAAGGCTGACACCATCCCGGATGAACTTGGGCTGGTGTTCTTGCGCCTCACCTCGCCGGTGGAGGGGCATTTTTTAAGCAATGTAGAAATAGCTGGCCCTTGTGGTATCCCCTTCGCGTATAAAAGGATGACCTTGGCCCATAGAAGAAGGAGAAGAAAGCTAGAGACAAAGGACGTTCACCTCTTGCCTAGGAACCCTGACAAGAGACATTTCCGCTTGTAATCACTATGCTCATCACCATACCCAAGTAATACATACCAGATAAGCATGAGTAAGGATGTTAGCCTCCGGGCAGCCCGAACATGGGCAAATCCCTTGTGTATTTTGCAGGTTGTCTAAGATTCAGAACACACTTGCCTCCCCTTGCCAAATCTCTAAAAAGGGGGGCATCAAGACCTCTTGTGTTCGTGTTCCCGCACATGACACTATACTCTTGTCTTCGCAACGGTAAGTGGAGAAACCTACTATCCTTGCGAAGAGATGATTGGGTTCTCCTTGCGAAGATATGATAGGAGAGAAATTTCCACCTTTCCCCTTTTCCATGCAAATTATATATCTAAAAGGGGTTATCAAGATTCATAACACACTTTCCTCCCGTTGCAAAATACCTAAAAGGGGTAGACCTCTGGTCTTTGTGTTCCTGCACATGACACTCTACTCAGTTTTCACAACGATAAGTGGATAAACCTAGTATCCTTGCGAAGACATGACTGAATTATCTTTGCGAAGATATGAGGGGAGAGAAAGATCCACCTTTCCCCTTTTCCCTGCAAAGTATTTCTCACCGTCATGGAGACAATGACAGAACCAAGAAAAGCCGATTGTTCTTTTCTTTAATATATCTTTCTCGTTTGTCTAGCTGCCAAACGAAACTATGTCATAAATATATGTATACATATGATGTATTCGATGTGCAAGCAAATATAATTGAATTTTGATACTATATTTGCATGCAATATTGAGTTACGATGTACTAGTATAGATGAGCATACATCTTCTGCATAGTATAGATGAGCATACATCTTCTGCATATGATACCGCTTAATGCTGCAGTGTAAGAAACAAAAGAGTAATTTAAACCCAGTGTGCGAAATGAGTTTCACACATACAACTAGTTTCAACATTCACCGTTTCCGATCTACCAATACCGATGATGATCAAGTGGAAACAATCGATTGTGAAAGCCCTCGTATTTGCAAACGATTTTTAAGTGCGAACAGTGTGCGAAAGTTCACCCTTTCAAACACAGTTATTTTATCAGTGTACAATATGGATGCCTATCGTCCACCCATGCATAGTGACGGTTCGGTAAGCTGTGTGTGACGAGCTACTTCAGCCGTGTGAATGCATGTTCTATACTAGTGACATATTCTAGAGGAAAAAAATAGAACACACATTCAAATAGTGCCCACTGCAATGAATTCATCCAACATCTACTCTCTCGATGTATAGTAGCTAGGTCGAGTTGGTAATATGTTAGCACTGACATTACTGTGTTTCGATTTAAATAGCCAAGCGATAATTATTGTGTGGTAGAAGATTTAAGATTTTTAATCTGATCTGTGTTCCTGTATTGTTGGCGTTGTGGTTTAGACTGAAATGGTAAATGAAAGAGCAATTTCCTGTTGAGAATATTAAATTTTCAAAATTTCCATGATTATTACCCGGCAATTTCAATTCCTCCTCGTTATTAGTTCTTACTTTGTTTGAGGGAAACCTTTACAACATAAATAGAAACCAAAATCGTAAATCTTAAGGCGCACGCTGAGCGTCCCTCGGATGATCTGATTTCAGTTCCCCTGGATCGGCAGCCGTTGGATGGAAGCATGGACAGCCGTAGTCCCCGCTTTTTCTACCATGCATGCACCTGTAGCAAAATGTTATCCGATTGTAGCAATATATCGGATCCGCACGTCCTTCGGCCGGGGAGAGGGTGGAGCTCCCGCGACGCCGTCAGCGGAGACGGCGCACGGCGAGCCGGCGCCAAGCAAAGCAAAGCAGCACGCGTCGATGGCGCACCTGCTTAGATCCGTCCTCTACCCAAACGGAGAACCTAGTCGTGCTGCATAGGTTGGACCGAGCTCCTCGTCAAATCCAGATCCGTGCCGTCGTTTTCCGACGGGATCCTCGAGTGGTGGCCGCGGAGTTCCATCGACACAACCAAATGGAGCAACCTACAACAATCCTCCTGTGTTTTTCAGTCATGACCTGGAGATTGAAGAAGCAACTCCATCGGTGAGTGAAACCAATTTCCGCGAATTTTTTCAATCTGGTTGCTACTTTGATTTGATTTGCTACGACACTCAGATGCTCATATGCAGTGTTATATTTGCTAGACCTGATAGTTTTGCTAAAATATAGTGCTACATTTTGTAATGCTAGTGACTGAAGATGGTGCTGCTCCTGAATTGTTGAGAAATTGTGCTGCAAATGCTAACAATTGCTAAAAGATGGTGCTGCTTTAGGACAAACTATGATTCGAGTTGAATGTTGCTACACTACTTGCTACACATAGTATTAGAGTTGCAAAAAAAGTAGCATCGTACAATATATTGCAGTGTGCATGAAAAATTACTTATGCTACATTTTAGTATGCATGAATAAGTTGATGCTACATGGTGTAGCAAAACTAGGGTTAGCATAATAGCGTGATTCAGTTGATGCTACATTGTAGTATGCATTTGCTACATAAGTAATTTTTTATTCAAATACAATTTTACTCCATTGCGTAGACAAATAACTTGAACAACATTTTCACACATGCATGGTTTTGTTGCTGACAACATCTTGAGGGGTTTTGATCTGAACAATGCTGCACTAGAAACAAGTTCTGCACCAGAAAGCGGTGCTGCTAGAAAATTTGTACCAGGACCTCAAATTTGAGTTTATAAAGCTAGCAGTGACATAGACGACACAAGTTATAAGCTACTGTGCGAACAAAAACTAAGCAGGGTATTGCTTCCTCTTGATCAACTCATCTTCCATCAACTTTTCAACAACATACTGTCCATTGTCCCTATTCTCAATGAGAGAAGCTGCAACAAGCCTCCTATGATCTGGGATAGCATTGTTAGCAAACTGAGTCATAACTTTTGAGTCAAAGTTCTCCATGAAAAGTTGTACAAAGTACCCACAATCAAACATGCATTAAAAAAAGTTTTGGATAAGGATACTGTAGCATATACCACTAAAGTAGCAGGTGATATACACTAATGAAGCATAGAAAGAACACTATTGCAACAAAATGAAAAGGTAGAAAAACCTATGAAGCAAAGAGATGCCGATGAACACACTTACAGTGTTGTTTGTTGTGGGTGGTCAATGTCTGCTAGGGTGAAATCATCCAGATTGAATCTTGCTAAATTGGACTCAGTGATAAGCTTGTTGAAGTTCGTAAACTACTTAAACAAGATACAAAAAGAAAAATAAGTTTGCTACATATGTAAGATATTTCACATGTATTAACCTAAAAACTAACCAGATTGGTAGCAAATTGTTCCAGCAAGCTACTATCCTTTGCAGTTCTCATTGAATCAAAAATATGTAACTTCTTGAAACACAAGTTTATGCAGGGCACGACCCAGTGATTGTTCTTCAGAATTGGGAAGTACAACTACATAAACAAAAAAGTCATTTGAAAAAGTAACATAAGTAAAAATAACAAAATGAAATGCAACAATGACAAATGTATCAATACTATACAAATGAAAACATACAAGATCATCTTTTAATAACTTGTACTTTGAGTTGAGAGTCTTGAACTATTTCAAACAACCTTCTACCTCAAATGTTGCTGGATCAACAATTAACTTATCCTGCATATGAAGAAAAAGATGGTGATACTAGAAACTTGTTACATGTTTAGGAAGGTAAAAATGATAGAGGGAGCATGATATGGTTTTGCTCACCACCATAAGATGGGTAAAGGAAAACTTCTTCTTGGCCCTTGGATTACTGTTAGCAATAATTTTTGCTTCACGATTAAACTTCTCAATCCACACATTCATAACCTCACTGCTTAGGTAATGGCGCGGCATGAGAGAATCAAGGAAACTCTTGTATGAGCAATAGAAGCGTCCAATCCTCACAAACTCAGGATTGTAGTACGAGAAACAAGTAAATGCAGGAAAAAGCAAGTAATTAGGGAAACGATTGAAAATGCAGCAGAAGAAGTAATAAAGAAAAAATAGAGCACAAAGGTATGGAAAACTCACGGAACATGGTTCTTTGGCTGCCTCTTAAACTTACGACCATGACAAATAAATTGATCGTACATGTCACGTGTATCTTGAGAGACCTTAATCTTCTTCATCTTTGGAGGAGTGCTGTCAGCTGCCCCTTTTGCTGCCCTTTTATGCTTGTTCTTCCTGTCATGTGTTTCAGGACCCGAAGTTGAATTGTTCTTGCCTGAAGATGTCTCAGTGACTGCGAAGCCTACATAGAAAGAACAAAATGTTGTTGAGAACAAAAAAAAATGGAAAAGAAAGAAGCGTTTTCCTTGACTGCTACAAAACCTGTGGACTTTGGATCAACAGGAGTGACAGGCTCAACAATGACATCTCTTGCAGCAGCATGGATAGCATCGAGGATAGCAGCAGGGATAGCAGCAGGGATATCAACATGGATAGCATCGAGAATAGCAGCGGGGATAGCAGCAGGGATATCAGCAGGGATAGCAGCGGGAATAGAAGCAGGAATAGCAGTAGGGATAGCAGCAGGGATAGCAACAACAATCACTACAAAAAATCAACATATCAAATGTGAGAAAAAAATGAGCATAGTCTATGTTAATGTAGCAAAAACAGGGATAAAAACCAGGAGTATCAACATTGATGTACTAAAGTAGCACATGAAGTACCCTAATGTAGCAAGTATAAAGCACTGAATGTGTAGCACTATAAAAATGAACAAAAAAAAGGAAAAACAGTCTATGTTGAAGTAGCTCCATTGATGTACTGAAGTAGCACATGAAGTACCCTAATGTAGCAAGTATAAAGAACTAATGCAGCACAAGAAAAAAGGTCACAAAAGAAAAGAAAGGTAAGTAAAAAATAAGGAGAATGGAAGAAAAATATACTAGACATATCAGCACTAGGCAACTATGCAGCAAGACTCTCATGAGCAGGGCTCTCTGGAACATGCATCTTTGCAACAAAACTCTGAACAAGAGGGCTCTCGGCACTAGGCATCTCTGGAGCGGGCATCTTTGGAGCAGGCAACTTTGCAGCAGGATTAAAATCAACATCCTTCGTAGCTGCAGAAACATCAACAACACTGCATGCAGCAGGATTTCCAACAACAGAGCCATCAACCGCACCAGATGTTGAATCGGGGATCTTATTAAAGTCTTCCCATTCAGGGGTACCAGGCTCAAAAAGTTCAAAAGGGGGGCATCAGGAGCCTTGGCAAGTGCTTCTTCCCTACAAAGCTTAGAAGCATCATCTAGGACCGAATATCTCACATGGCTATCAACAAAATGATGTTCACGGGCATCCTCAGATAGGCAATAGGAGTCTCTAATAATAGCTGGCTGTGGAACATCCGGTGCAGCGCGGCGTGAGGGCAACTCACAATCTCTTGCTGCAAGAACAAAATCACAATCTTCTGAAAAGCCGTAGGAATATCATCATCATCTTTTGCAGAACCATCCTCTTCTGAATCATCCACATGAATATCAACACCCTTAGTCTCCTCCTCATTAACATCCTCATCACTAGAGTCCCCCTTGTCAGACTGCTCATCATTATTAGTGTTTACATCTCCATGCATGCTGCAACCACCTTGGAATGTAACACTTGGACCATCTTGTGTCCGCAAGGCAGCATCAACATCACAAAGGAGAGCAGCCATCCTTTGAGACTGCATACGCTTGACACCAGTAGTATAATTTTTGTTTGCTATATCAAGTTGAACAACAAACAAGGTCTTGTGCTTCTCATGCAAATGCTTATAACGGTCTGGAACCTGAAAAACATAATCATTTGCAGTAAAAACAAAGATCATAAGATTGTAGCAAATGGTTATGAGAAAAAATGTGAATAGCAGAAAAATGTAGAAAAAGGAGGGTAGCACAAATAACATGCTATAGTAGCAGTTCATATTAAGTATTGTAGCATACACAGATCCAAAAATTGCAGTACCAAAAACAAAAGATAAAACTATAATTAGCAAGTACAGAACAGTAGCAACCAATTGTGCATAAGGTAGCAAAGATGAAACACTAAAGTAGCAACAGGAAAATAAGATTGCAACATCAACCATACCTCAAGTTCCTGGCAGCTAGGGAAAACAAGCCAATCATTTAGTGAGGCTGAAGGGTTCACTTCAGGTTCAACAGGAGCTCCCTCAACACGTCCAGGTAGTTCATTTGCATATGGTGTTTCACTTATATCAAGGAACTGCACACATAACAAGAAAGAACAAAAAAACATGATAAGATTCCTAATTGAAGCAGTAATAACATAACAAATGATACCATGGAAATGTATGTTACTTGCTTACCGGTCTCCTACCAAAAACCTTGATGTTGTGAAGAGAAACAACTTAGAAAGGTCACATTGAACTGCAAAATCAAAACCACTGCATTTGACATGACATACTCTTGGCAGTGAATAGTCTATGACATGACTGCTGGGAGGAATTTGAAGATGGTCCAAATAGATGATCTGCAAAAATAAAATAAAGAGAAAACAAGCAATAATATGTGAGCAACCGAATTGTGCTTGTAGAGTTAAGTGCAGCAAGTGAAACAAGTTGTCGGAAATGAAAACATACACCAAGAGCAGCAAATGGGCCAGAGATCCAGAACTCAAACTTGAGATTCCCTTTCTTAAGAGAAGGAGGCTTCAACCTTTTCATCTGCATCTTCTTAACCTCTTCCATAAACTGCTCCAGGATGTACTCATCCCAGGAATATTCATGGGTTCTAGATGGATGAAGCATGCTACCTGTAGTCCATACCAACATGATTGCTGCTCTTCGGATCAAAAATAGTAGCCATACAAAGGAGGTCCCAGGACCTAACTATAGTATTCTCATCAGTATCTTCACAAACTTTCAGGACCTTGATGGTGGTAGGAATATCAGGTCTAGGATTAGAACCCCTGTAAACATCTCGAAGAGCACTTTGTTCAAACTTTTTGAGTTCAACAACTAGGGTTTGCCCTGAGCGTATCCCAAACACCTTGGTAATCATATCTCTTGTGAAAGCAATTCGCTTCTTCCTTACTCTGAACTCACGGAGAGACGGGGTGATATGTTGCGCAATATAGTCTATGAGCTCATTTGGTATGTTGAGTGGTGCAACATTTTGTAGTGATCTAAAGGCACTCTTCTGCTCAATAACAACTCTTTTCTCAGGTTTCAGCTCATCTGCAACAACACGCAAATGCTTCGCAGCAAAACGGTCTTTCGAAGTCCACTTACTGATCCTCTGCACTAGGCATAGGTTGCTTTCCAGCTTTTTCGGCAACCTGAAAAACAAAAAAATGAACAAAAATAAGTGGTGTAGCAAAAGCGAATGAAGCAAACAAATGGAATAATGTAGCAAACACATACAACTTAACAATGATGCACTTGGACAGATTTAACAAAAAGGAACATGTATTTAAACAGAAAAGTTTGCTACAAACTACCATAAACAAACACAATTGCTACAGTTGGATCCAGGAGCACACTATAAATGCTACATATACAAAATAACTAACAACACATGAACATCTACTGTTAGAACAAAAGGAACATCTGCTAGTACAGCCTGGTATTTCAGTACTCACATCCATCGTAGCACAGTGGAAGTTTCTTTCTTCCTTGCCTCCCATTAGATCAGTGGCGTCTTCTACCTCCAATACTATGACAAAAATGCCAGAAAATAGTGGATTCCGTTAGTGAGGGGGGGGAGATGGTTGAGATCAAGGTGAAAATCCATAGGCAGAGAACTAAAAAAAGAGGGAGACGAGATGAGAGGGGAAGCTACTCACCCGAAGAGATCGGCAACGAAGAAGAACCCGCCACGGAGGAGGAGATCGGCGACGAGGTACCTACATAGCTAGGGTTTCAGAAGGGAGCGGATGGCGGGGAACGACGACTAGGGTTTCAGAAGGGAGCTCCCGGGGGACGGTTGTTATATGAGAGGAGCACGAGAGGAGCACAAACCTCTACTATGAAGCTTGGCGGCGCCGTTCTCCGGTGGGGGAAGGGAAGTCGTCATCGTCAGTGGTGGAATCTCCCAGCGCCGCTCACTTCCTCCGCAACCTTGCGCGAGAGCGTGATTAAGGTGTTGCGGCGCGGCTCAGTAATGCGGTCGGGATGCGATGATGTCGGACACGACGCCGATGTGGCGTTCTGTGAACGGTTCGATCCAAAACGATCGAACGACCGTCGACTGGGAGGATCAGAGCGCCGTTCCCCGGGAGAACACCAGCGTTTTCCAAATCTTAATGGCTGTCTGTACTAGGAATACAATTTGTTGTTCACATTGTAGCGTTCCTTATAGCCAAATTCTATTAGTATATCAATGAGCCTAGTGCTATCTAGATCTCATGCAGCAACTTTTCCGTAGATCAAAAGCTCTTTATACAGGGAGAACATAAACTTCTCAAAGAAGCTGGTTAGAAAGCATACACATGAGCAGACATGAGCGTTCCTTTTTACCTTCCATTGGAAATAGGTAAGGTAAGGCCAAGTCAAGTATAAAGTTCACACATTACTTCCTGGCGCTATACGCAATGCATCAAGAGTTTTTATTTTGACAGATCAGGTCAAACTTGTTTAGGAGAGTTACCTTTTTTTTTTGCTTTCAAATTTACCATCAGAAAGTGTAAGAGGTCAATAATTTTGCATTTTTTTCCAAAATAGTATATACAATTTTTTTAGTACGTATTAGATTTATCAGTTCGCCGGTTTTCTCAACTTGGTTAAACCAGGTTTGAAATTTTGTCACTACGGTTGAACCCTGGCATGTATAGGCCGAAGACATGCTACTAGCAGTAGGCACGGCTGTATCATTAACCTCCACATGGTTGATGGTGTCTTGCCCCTGTGAAATACCCATGATGCCCATAGGTTTCCATACAACGTTACGGCTCCTACATGCGCGCATAAAAAAACAAAAAAATCCGCCGTAGAAAAGAAATGAAGCGGCACGTATCAGACGAATCAGTCTAATCAACTTAGCTGGAAACGTTGGGTTTTGAAAATTTACTGCAAAAGGCGCCCAAAATTTGAAAAATCAAAATCAGCTCCATATACTATACGAATGTACATTCTCTATAAGTTCACTCGTGACATATGGATTAACAGTTGTCAAAATATTTCAGGGGGTCTAAGTGAATTACATTCTAGCAAAAAATTAATATTTGCCAGTAGTGCCATGCATAAAGAGAAAAAAAATGTGCGGTTCACCTGATCACTGACGGAACCGACAAAACTGTGCAGCTACTGTCATCAAAGCAAGCGCCGGTGGACCACCGCGGCGTGCGAGAAAGCATGAGATAAAATGTAAACGTTTTAACAAAATCCTGCGGACGGGAGGGCGAGATGACGTGGGCCGTGGCGTAGACGGCAAGCCATGTACCACGAAAAGAGCTCAAGTTGTTAGAGAAAAGCCAAAAATTAGAACAATTCTAGTAATTAAATTATGTGATAGCATATTTCTTGGCAAGGAAAAGAAAATCATATGCAATTCGAGGCTAAGGTTAGACCTAAAAATAATAAATAAGAAAATGTAAAATTATTTGAGCCATAAGAAAATGTCCATCAATACATGCATACAAACGTTCACTAGGATTGATTTCTAAAAGAAAATACTACTGTACATGATCTGCCTGTATCAAAGGAAAGATCTCGGTGGAGTAAATGTGCATAATTCACAAGCGTTACATACGCAAGGAAAAAAAAAAAGAGGGAACGGTGGCAGAAAACGGGGCATAAAAAGCTACAGGGACATCTATATATAAACAGCTCGCAGGACATAAAAAAAAGAGACAGAGAGAATAGCAAAAGGAAAATAAATAATAAAAAGGAAGGAGAGAGATAGAATAGAGAGAGACACACAACAAGAAAGGAAGGAGAGGAAGAAGAGGAGGAGGTGGTGGTGCCGTGGTATGGCCTTTGAGGTTGCCATGCCTCCCCCAAGATCCTAGGCAAGCCAGCGTCGCGACCCTTCCTCGGATCAACTGGTGCGCCCTGCCTCTGAATTCACCGCTCTCTCCCCGCCCCGCCGCGCCAAATTCTGCTCCATTCTGGTGCCCAATTGCTGCGGTTTCGATCGGTTCTTCGAGCCGGGCATTCTTGGTGCGTTGTCGTTCGTGTCTAGATCTGCCGCCCGGATCGCCGGCGCGCTAAAGATCGGATCTTGCCGCCGCCGCCGCCGCCGGCGCTCCTTTTCTTGATCCGATGGCTGCTGATTCGATCGGCCGGCATAAGATCTGATGCGATAGCTTCTGTCTTTGTGTTCCTTGCAGGGTGGAAGTAGGAGGCTAGACGGACATGGAGGCGGACGCCGGGAAGCTGTTCATCGGTGGCATCTCGTGGGACACCAACGAGGACCGCCTCAGGGAGTACTTTGAGAAGTATGGAGAGGTGGTGGAGGCCGTCATCATGCGCGACCGGGCAACTGGCCGTGCCCGGGGCTTCGGGTTCATCGTGTTCTCCGACGCAGCAGTCGCAGAGCGTGTCATAATGGAGAAGCATATGATCGATGGCCGCATGGTAAGCGCTCGGTGTTTGGTTGCCTACTTGCGTTATGTTCTTGATGTGCTAGATCCATGCTTTTATATTGCTTTGTAGCTTTTTAGTAATTATTGTCATTTTGGAACATTCACAATGTTTGGATCGTTTGTCAGGTGGAGGCCAAGAAAGCTGTTCCGAGGGACGATCAGCAAGCTCTTAGCAAGAGTGGTGGCAGTGCTCACGGATCACCAGGGCCTAGTCGCACCAAGAAGATATTCGTCGGGGGTCTTGCATCCACCGTCACAGAGTCAGACTTCAGGACATATTTTGAGTCGTTTGGCTCGATCACTGATGTTGTTGTGATGTATGATCACAACACGCAGCGTCCTAGAGGATTTGGGTTCATAACATATGATTCTGAAGACGCTGTGGACAAGGCATTGTTCAAGACGTTCCATGAACTCAATGGTAAGATGGTTGAGGTAAAGAGGGCTGTTCCTAAGGAGCTATCTCCGGGACCTAGCATGCGCTCGCCTGCTGGTGGAATCAACTATGTAATGAACAGAACCAATAGCTTTCTTAATGGGTATACCCAAGGTTACAATCCGAGCCCGGTAGGTGGCTATGGAGTGAGGATGGATGCTAGGTTTGGGCTTCTATCGGGTGGCCGTAGTAGCTATCCTTCTTTTGGTGGTGGTTATGGAGTTGGTATGAATTTTGACCCAGGGATGAACCCGGGCATTGGTGGTAGCTCGAACTTCAACAATAGTGTCCAGTATGGACGGCAGATCAATCCATACTACAGTGGTAATTCGGGTAGATACAATAGCAACATTAGCTATGGTGGAGTCGGTGAGAATTCTGGGTCAGTGTTTAACTCGCTGGCTCGTAATCTATGGGGTAACTCAGGTCTCAATTACTCTTCAAACTCCGCAAATTCTAGTTCATTCATGTCATCTGCAAATGGGGGCCTTGGCGGAATTGGGAACAACAATGTGAACTGGGGAACCCCTCCTGTGCTTTCTCAAGGTGGTAACGCTGGCTCAGGCTACGGCAGTGGGAACTTTGGTTATGGATCCAGTGAAAACAACTTCAATCTGAGTCCCAGTGCTTATGGAAGGAACGCTGGATCAGGTGGCGTCAATGCTTCCCTCAACCAATCAAGCAATGGATATGGGAGGAACTTTGGAGATTCTTCAGCAGGTGGCGGTGCCTCCATCTATGGTGACACAACCTGGAGATCTGGATCTGAGCTTGATGGAACCAGTCCATTTGGATATGGGCTTGGGAATGCAGCTTCAGATGTTACAGCAAAGAGCTCAGCAGGTTACATGGGGCATTAACAGATAGAGGTTAGATCTTTTCTTCCTTGTGTTATCTTTCTTTTTTCATTTTATGTATTCAGTGTTTAGATACTAGTTCATCTACATCAGATAAGCACCGTTAAAGTTCGAAGCTGTCTGCTGAACTATTGTGCTAAAGTTCTAGCTTTTGAAAGTCGAAGTATATACTTTAGTCGATATACAAAGTCCATTTTTTTTAAGATCCACTATGATAATGAAAAAAATTCTACACATCCGACCAAATCGATAAAAACTATTCGAATCTGATAAATCTGTCGTACTAATGTTTAGACGATGTAGCTTCAAATATGAATCACTTTCTGTGTTGAAGCACTCGCACTGTGCAGCGTCAATCCTAATGTTCAAGTTTCATATTCAAAATATAGTCAGTATGAAACATACTAGTTCTGGCTTTGGTTCGCCCAGGATAATGCACAAATGTAATTGTGGCGTTTTGATGTCCATGGAACTAGACAAGCATCGATCATTTAAACCTAGCAGCACCATGATAAAGAAGGTATTGACATCATGAACTAAAATGATGTTAACATCCAAGGAAAATGTTTGAGTGGCTATGTACTTCATGTTCCAACCCTTACATTAAAATGATTCTAATGGTTCCTGCTGATTGATATTGCAAATTGTTATGAAATAGACACATTAATTTGATTCAATGTGACATAGTATGATAAGGTTGCAGTTTCAACGAGAATGAAATCCAGTATCGCGCCTTGTTACCCTTTGTGCTACTGTAAACTGGTATACCGGCTGGTCCTATACACGTGATTCCTATTTTCCACATTCAAACATTTTTCATTCATGAACTGAACTAGCACCGCTTTTTTTTTTAATCTGCATTCAAATATTGGCCATCCAAGAACTGCGGAAATGATGAAAGAATAGATGCACCTAACTGGCCATGCTGAAAGAATAGATTCACCTCATTTTTACTTTAACATAATTAGCCCAGTAATATATCCATCAAATATTGGTTCTCCATGAACAGCAGCCTTGATGGAATAAATTGATGCACTTCATGTTCACTTATGAAAAACAGAATAAGCCCAGCAATAGGTCAATCAAGGTGTATTAATACATGAATATGTATGTGGCAGCTCCAGTATACACTTGATATCAAAATTATGTATTGCTTTTTTCTAATTGCGTGATCTTTTGCTCCTTGGCATTATCTCCAACTTAAAACTGAATATCCGACACCAAAGCTAGTAGATCTTAGGGCTATGGAACCAAGCTTAAGGTATCGCTTGGATGGTACTTCCGAATATATTGCCCCGTTCATGGGCTGGTACTTCGTCCAAGCTAGCCTTCACGTACTTATTTTGGTTACAATACGGAATATATTAGAATGCACTAATCTGAATTCAACACTTAATACCTGCGCCATCAATCACCATGGCATCATGTCTTGTCAATACTTTTTGGCTTTCTATACCATTCAAGTATTAAATGACGTAGATGTTATATGCTGGACAGCTTTGGAACTGCTCATGGAAGTTGCATTTGCATTTGGACAGTTCAAGTGAGCTGTTTCCCTTAGAACATGAACTGTTAATGCTTAGTTCACTTGATGATGTAAGGCCAAGCATTATACTCACGGTGCATTTGTAGAAACCAATATTGTATTCTCTGGATGATGTTTAACACTGCTGAGATCTAAAAGACACCGATGCACCAACTTGTTTGTGGTCTTTATCTTGCTTCAGCTATTGTACATTGTTAATCACACTCTAACTTATTTGCTTTGCTTTGTGCAGGAATGACGCCGCCTAGGAATCTTTTTCACAAACAGCAATTTATATTAGGTTGAGGAGAGAACCGCAGGTGCATAAGGTGCAAATTTTGAACTTCACATGATTTAAAGGCATGGGTTAGTTAATAGAGCTAACCAGGGAGTTGGTCGAAGAGATCAGATATATTATCATTGGAGGGCCTTTAAGCGTATTTGTCTATGTAAGGTTTGGGATTGTGGATTCGGATTTCTACAGCGAGTTTAGGTTTTGGCGACCCTGGTTTTTTTTTCTTGTTGAGATGTGAAGTAAGATTGCGGGATATATAAGTCTGAAGAGTGTTCAGTTGTACGGCGGCGCTGCCCCCCAATATAGACCCACCCCTTTTTGGGTTTTTGTTCGTATAGTAGAAACTGCTGTAGTGTTCTTGGAACTTGTGTGTTAGCTCTTGTTATCAGGATGATAAATTTCCCCCCTTTTTTGCCTTTTTTTTTCTTACCGTACTTAAGTGTATGTACCAGAGGTCTGGTCTGTGTTTTTCCTAGAGCAACTTTTGAGGGATGCCCCTCCTGGGTCCAGAGGAATAATAATGCTACAATATATATATTCTAATTCATTTTGTGGCTTTTCTTCTAAGGCTATGTTTTGTGCCGTGGTGGAACATCTGTACATTCTGATTCTCTCTGCAATTTGCATATGTGCATGCTTCTTTTTCTGCATCATCTCCTCTCTTCTGGATCTGTCTGTCTAGTGTGTGATGTTAGGTTCTTTAGGTTCATCTGCCTTCCTTGCATAAATTCCATCCATAATAGTATCTCTTGTTGTTTACTTATTTTTTGCTTTATCACATGTGATTGCTAATTTGAGTGCAACACCTCTTCGAGGATGGCAGAATCTTTGGAGATTCAGTTATGTTGTTGAAATTAGCGTAAGATGATATCACAAACATCAACTTCACAATGGGACATTTGAGAAATTGGGTAAACTCCTTAGGGTTATGGTAGCCTCCCTACAATCCCATATAAACTTGAACATCCACTTTTTCTTTTGTTTGCACTCAAATTATTCCTGCAATTTCGTTTTGTTTGGCTATCGGTGATGGAAGAAAAACAAGGAAAACCTACGCCCCATTTCTCACAGTGGGAGCACTTGTTCAATCTAGCCTGAAATAGTCGCCCTTGGTCGAGAACAGAATTTTGCGGATGGTAATGCATTTATTGGAAATATATACTCTCTCCGTTTGGAAATATAAGATACTTTAGGTGCTTATAAAGTAGACTAGATAAACCTAAAGTGAGTGAACCTACATACTAAAAATAGACTAGATACAAACTCTAGGGCACCCAAGCAGAGCCAATGGCACGCCCAGAAAAATGTCCCAGCTCCGAACTGGGAGACGTGGTTTACTGAACTTTGTATGTGCCGGATTCTCCACAGGACTATTCTACACTTGAGCCCATCTTGTTGATCCACTTAGCCACCATTGATCATGTACTCCGTGATGACCTCCTCATCATAGTAGGACAGGTCAGCCGACATCATGGAACTGCATCGGGGTAAACTACGCCGGGGCATATGCATTGGGTTAAACTGCTGATACGGGGAGGCCTTCGGACACCTCTGCCTCAAGATCTCCAAGTCCCCCAAGTGGACCGATGACTCGATCCTGAGCCAAAGCCATACAACAAGAGGTGAATTCACTCCTCTCCTTGTGTGATTCGGATACTCCTTTGGATGGATTGCTACCTCATGCAAATACTCTTTGTGTCATTAGGTACATCACACAAGAAGCACACAATGGAATCCAAGCCTTCAAATAAGAAGAAAGACCGCCAAGCCCTGAAATGGCTAACACCGAAGCTGGTGCTGGCATCGAAATGGCACACCGGGCCTAGCGCCGAAATGAACAGGGAAAACCGGCCCAGGGCCTGGTGCTGTCGGAATACCTGCCATAATCAAACCGGCACGTGCCGGGCCACACGCCGGTGCCCGCCAAAACACCTTATAGTATGCGGTTCCAGTTGAAATTCGGCACGTCGGGCTTGTCACCGGAATGAGAAGACCAAACATTCCCCAGGCCTGGTGTTGCCGCTTTTACCACTGGAATGACCCGAATTCTGTGCCGAGTTGGCTCTTTGCCATGTAATTTATCACTTTGCCCCTAGCACTATAAATACCCCCTGGTTGTCTAGATCTGAGATTAAACTTCATTTGAGATTGACTTGAGTTATGCTATTTCCCCTTGTGGGAAAAAAACCCTACCCTACCTTAGATTCAACATCTATTGTATCACTCGTTCTCCTAATCGAAGAATCTTCCCTCTTTGGTGAATTCTATGATCAATTGTTAGTCTTTTACTTGCACTTCTACCATTGGGTCTTTTGCTTGCACTTCTACCAACCTTGATCTTTTCATCCTTCTAGGGTTCTATGCTTTGATTTGTTGATCTCTTTGCGGGACTTCTACCAAAAGGTTTTTTCTCGCAACCTCCATCGAGTTGGTGTTTTGGGCAAACGAGGACAAAACTGATTTTTGTGTGCGTGTGCGTGTGTGTGTGTGTGTGTGTGTGTGTGTGTGTGTGTGTGTGTGTGTGTGTGTGTTTGTATCCCCGATTCCCACCCCGTGTTCATCCACCTCCCCCCACACCCAAATCCGTGAAGATCGGGCCACATTTAGGGCTTAGCCCACATCATACGGCATCAGCAGCCTTTGGTTTCCACAGATTCCACCCCCAAATTTTCTAAGGAAAATTTCAAAAATACCAAAAAAAAAACCAAAACTTGCCTTTGGTTGGATCTCCCGAACTGTTGAGTTATTTGTTTGGTCTTGGTCCAATATATACTTGTTTTTTGTGATAATATAAATCCACTAACCTTTCCTATCCTTGATTTGGTCGATTTTCCTTCGAACCGATTGCTTGACTTTTTGCAAGTTTTTTCCTCATGAAACCAGATCTGGCAAATATTTTGGCATGCCGGGCTGACACTGGAACGAAAATAGCAAACCGGCCCATGGCCTGGTGTCGCTGGAACAACCGCAGAAAAATTTGAGTCCCATAGCCGGCACGCCGGTTTCACCGCTAGAACGCCTGTTTTTTCTGACAAAATCAACTCTTGTGTTTAGATTTCGGGTTTGAGTGCCATTTCAGTCGCCCCAAGCTTCTGTAACAACGTCAAAAACATCGACACCACGACAACACCCAAATACCCAAGCGTTTCATTGACACCATCAACCAGCACCGCAAGTTTGAGATCATCCTCGCCCAACATCAAAGTGGTATAACTTGACTTTTAACTTCTAACCCTAGCTTATTTTGTGTCTCTATCCCATCAAGAGTGGCTTTCTAGTGTTGCGAAGTATTGTGCAAGTGTACCAACCGCGAGAGTGTGCGTGTGTTGAGCAAAGCTAAGAAGCAAGCTCTTTGTGAAAAGAAGCAAGCTCTTTTTCAAAAGAAAAGCAAAAGAAGAATTGACATAATTACATAGATAGAAGTATCCTTACATAGTGAGAAAAATAAAATAAAAATACAAAATAAAAAAGAGTGTGTGAGTGACACCAAAATACAACTTGTGTTGGCGGGACAACAAACATAGTCTATGTTAGGTCAATTTTGTTCTTGCTCATTTTTCTTGGTCGCGCTAACCATATTTTGTCTTGTTGTGTGTGTTCCTTTTTGTGTAGACTTTGATCACCGCCTTGACTTGTGACTTTTTGGATCTTACCCATTTTTGACGATATATATTTTGTTTGGTTCTTCCATTTGATTTTCCACATCCATACCTACCACCATATAGACGTTTAGCTCTTTTGCATGTGCTTTTATGTGTGTGAGTACATATCGGTTTTACTCTAACTTGAAACACTTCTTCGATTTGTTTTAGAGTTCTGACCTTTCAGTAGTTTTGTCTCTAACCTCCTACCACATAGTGCTTGTTTCCTTTTTGCGACAATGTCTAGTGGAGAAGATAACCCCGATCCGACAACAATACACAACCATTGGACACTCAAGAAAGAAATGAAGTCACGATTCGAAGAAGTTGAGGCCAATTTGTTGGACCTCGACAAGGGCATTGACACCAAGTTATCGGACCTCGACAAACGCTTTGAAGAAAGAGTTTAGGTGCAACGACGAGTCTTCAATGTACAAATAAAAGATCTAAAGCAGGACAATAGGACAGTGAATGAGAAGCTCGACAACATTATCCAACCGCTTAACCGGCGAGACAACCAAAGCCACCATTCAAGGTCTTCACGTTCTCATGGTTCAAGGCTTCAAGCTCCTTCTCCATCTCATCGTGGTTCCAATGAAGACCCACATCACCATAATGTTGATGATCAAGTGCTTCAGCGACAAGCTAAAAAACAGAGCAAGAATGTCATCGACTTGAACAAGATTGTCTTTGCCAAGAACACCTTAATGCTCAATTGCAACAGGAACAAGAGCACCATTGAATTGAAGAAGAGCATCTTCACCAAGAACACCTTGATGCGCAATTCCAACAGGAGCAAGACCGTCTCCGACATGATCAAGACATCCTTCGTGAAAGGGAACAAGAGCGTATTTGCTATGAACGAGAAGTACTTGATGAACAAGAGTGGCAACGTCAAGCACAAGTGGCCAATGCTAGAAGGCAACACCAAAATGAAGAGGAACAACAACAAGTGAATCAAAAATGCCAAATCATAAATGTGGAACAACCTCTCCATGAATTCCATGATGAGGCAAAATTACGCCAACGTCAAGACAACCGATGCCACCACGATGATTGAACACATGCTCGAAGACCACATCACCGGCCATGAGACATAGAGCCAAGCGAGCATAATGAATCAAGTCATCACCAAGCACCAAGTGAAGCGATTGTGATGCTTCGACCTAGACAAAAAAATGAAGCTCAAGGTCATGGAAGACCTCCTCCTCCACAACCACATAGAAACATCAATCAAGATGCTTGAGTGTCACCTCCAAACAACGGTTGCAATGGGGAAGAAAATTATCAAGCCCCACCTCAATGCCTTGTAGAACAAGGTGAAGCAAGACCACCTCCTCGACCCAACCTCCATGATGAGAGATATTTTAGGGAAGCTAAAGTTCACCATGCCCAAGTTCCAAGGTGAGGAAGACCCCGATGCTTAATCATCGTGGGTCCTCAAGGGTGACAAGATCTTTCGCATTCACAACTTCTCAAATGTAAAGAAGGTGGCCATGGCATCCCTTGAATTTGAAGGATATGCAAATGCGTGGTGGGAAGAAGTTAACAAGAAGCATGCTTAAGAACACTTAGATCCCATTGCACCATGGGAAGAGATGCAATAAGTGATGCACACCCGCTTTGTTCCATCTCACCACAAGCGTGACCTTTTCAACAAGCTCACTCAACTCAAACAAAGCTTCAAGTCGGTTGAGGACTACTACAAAGAGATGCACATGAGAATGATGAGTGCAAATGTTGACGAGAGATAAGATCAAACAATGGAAAGATTCTTGAATGGATTGGGTGCACCCATCAAGTGGATAATGGAAATTTTTCCGTACACAAACATGGTTGAATTTCTACATCAAGCCATAAGGGTCGAGCGCCAAGTGAGAGAAGACCTAGCAATCTCTAAATCCAGTTCCTTCTTCGCTTCAAGAAATGTAACCAATACATCCGCTAGCTCTAAGACTACAACTGATAGCCCATGAAAGGAACCGATGAAGCCAAACAAGAGTGCAATGAAGCCCACAAGCTACAAGCCATCCACCATGTCATCCAAGACCTCAACGGGATCTAGTAACATAACATGCTTCAAATGTGGTGCACAAGGACACAAATCCTTTGAGTGCAAAAACACTAGAGTTATGATAACTCAAGATGACGGAGATGTGGAGTACCTAAGTGAAGGAGAATATGAAGCTTTGGTTCAAAATGCAACAACTCTTGAAGATGCTGAATTGGAAGATCAAGAGAAATTCCTATGTGTGCATGATGCAAGTCCCTCACTTGTAGTGACCAAATCCTTGACCACTCAATCACACCCAAATGAAGATCAAAGGTGCAACATCTTCCAAACACGAGCCGGATAAATGGCAAGTCAATTAAGGTCATCATTGATGGAGATAGTAGTCAGAACCTTGCAAGCGCCAAACTATTCTCCAAGTTCGATCTCCACCTCTGGAAGCATCCTCACCCATACCATGTCCAATGACTAATAAGTAACAATGGAAATGTGAAGATTCAACACCCGTGACCGTGTCCTTCAAAATTGAAGCATATGAAGACGTTGCAGAGTGTGATGTACTACCAATGACGGTGTGACACATGATACTTGGTATTCCTTGGAAATACGACAAAAAATCAAACCATGATGGTTACACAAATGCTTACAGCTTGAAAGTCAATGACAAGACGTTCGTTATACGCCCCATGGCTCCTAGCCAAATGATTGCAGACAATGCAAAGGCTTTAGCGAGGGTGCAAGAAGCTACTACCACTAGTGAGATGAGAGGTGAGAGAGTGATCCACCTTAATGAGAGTGAGCCCCCACAATCCCAATATGAGCAAAAAATGAAGAGTGTTCTCATACCCACCAAAATTGAGTTTCGGGAAGTCCAAGAGAGCCCATCCACCATATTGCACTATGTTCTCATGCAGGGGACCACCTTCGGATACTAATGACTTGAAAACAATTCCTTTGTCTTTGATTCCCGACGAACTTCCTACCGGACTACCACCTTGGAGGCATTGAGAACCACATCAACCTCATACCTGGTGCCCCACTACCAAACTGCGCCGCATACCGCACCAACCCCGAAGACACGAAGGAAATACAACACCAAATTCATGATCTTCACCCAAAAGGGTACGTTCTAGAAATCCTTAGCACATGTGCGGTCCTAGTCATACTTGTGCCAAAACCGGATGAGACACAATGGATGTGTATGGATTTTAGACTAATCAATGCCATTGCCGTCCGTTATCAACATCCCATTCCTCGTTTGCATGACATGCTTGATTAATTGTGTGGTGCCACTATATTTTCTACGATTGATTTGTGTAGTAGTTATCGCCAAATTCGTATGTTCGTTGGTGATGAATGAAAGACGACATTGAAGACCAAACCCGGTCTCTATGAATGGCTTGTCATGCCTTTCGGTCTATCCAATTATCCTTCCACCTTCATGTGTCTTATGAACTATGTGTTGCGATCACTTATTCGAAAATGTATCATTGTCTATTTTGATGATATCCTTGTTAATAGCAAAAGTCTCGAGGACCGTGTTCAACATGTAAGAGAAGCCTTATGCATCCTACTCAATGAAAAACTTTATGCAAACCTTCTCAAGTGCACTTTTGCCCAAAACAATTTGGGTTTTCTTGGATTTTCTGTATCTTCCAATGGCATAGAAGTGGGTTCTTCGAAAGTTGAGGCAATTCATAATGGCCCACACCAACAACGGTTGGACAAGTATGAAGTTACCATGGTCTTGCTAGTTTTTGTAGAAGGTTTTTGAAAGATTTTAGTACCATTGCTTGCCCCTTGAACGAGCTTACAAAGAAAAATGTTCCCTTTCTTTTGGGACAAAGCACAACAAAATGATCTCGATGAAATAAAAAAAGAAACTAACCGAAGCACCACTTCTCGTTTTACCAAATTTTGCAAAAAAACATTTGAGATAGAGCATGATGCAAGTGGCCTCAAAATTGGTGGTATGCTTATGCAAGACGGAAAATCCGTTGCATATTATAGTGAAAAATTAGATGGTGCTCGTCTAAACTATCCTATATATGACAATATAATGACAATGAACTTAATTTATGCAGATGTTTGAGTTCTTGAAGTGTGGAAACACTATCTTTGTCCAAAATAGTTCGTTATTCATTCGGATCATGACTCCATGAAGTATTTGAAAAATCAATCAAAAAACAAAACACACCCTAAATTGGTCGAATTAATTGAATCATTCCCCTATGTAACTAAATACAAGAAGGGAAAATATAATGTAGTTGTCGATGCTCTTTCCCACAAGAACACCCTTTTACTCACACATTTGGACTTTCATGTCTTGGGTCTTAATGATATCAACTAGATTTACCCTTCTGACAATTTCCTTGGACCAATTTTTGCCAAGCGTTCTTTTGAAAAGGGAATCGATGATTTCTATTTGCATAAGGGTTTCTTGTTTAATGGACATAAAATTTGCATTCCCAATTTTTTGATTTTCCTCTTGCTCCTACAATAATCTCATGGTGGAGGATTAATGGGACACTTTGGATGGGAGAAGACCTAGGTCATGCTTTCTAACCACTACTTTTGGCCAAGAATGTATCGCGACGTAGAAATACTTTGTCGCCAATGCATAACATGTTGGTAATATGCCCTAGAGGCAATCATGTGTGATGTAATTCCCAATGTATTCATAAAGTTATTAAGTTGTCCTTGTATGAACATCTGATATGCATCATTGACTATGTGATTCGATTGTGGAACTGTGTATTCAAGTTGTTCATACTAGATTGTCCTTAGTCATCAAAGTTGTGTTGGACACACTACTTAGACTAATGTGTATATCGGCTGATGACTCAATTCCACTTGTCATGGGCATGGTAGTGCTATTTTGACTTACACGGATTCAGTTAAAGAGTTTAGCATGAGTCGGACAAACCCATATCGATATACTCGTCATTTGTATATCTCAATCAGTGTAATACTTAGACCCGAGTTTCTCGCATATCCGATTTGTGGATACACCAGCTTAGGTTCTGTTAAACGTTGTTCCGTAACAGGACAATTATAAAGGCAGAGTTCGGGCCGGCTAAGAAGCAAACTGCGTGCCATGGATAACCAAGATGGGATTTCCCCCTCCAACCTGGAGAGATATTCTTTGGACCCTCTCAAGTAATACTATTCAGAAAGCATGGTCATGCACGACTCGGTTAAGTGTCAACCGAGGCGATCGACTAAGTGTTAGTCGAGTGAATCACGTCGCCTATAGCTTGACAAGGTATATCGTGAGGCAAAAGGGACTCAGACGTAAGTCACATTGAAAAGGCATATCGTCATGACACTATGGGACTTGGGAGTTGACACATTCTGCTAGGAGTCACTACCGACTAATCGATTGAGAGCGAGACTCCAATCGTGTCCAAGTCGCCATGGGCCTGTGGGGTCACACACTTAAGAGCGGGAGCATGTGGTTTAGGTTGGACCGAAATCAGACACAGACTGAATCAATGAGTTGGACTCACAGTGATTAGATTAAGTGAATTAGTGGATGGGCCTAAATCGTTCATTAAGCTCACTGTCACTCCACACGTGTTGTGGAGCGAGAGCCCACTATCACCCTCTATATAAGTGGGGCGTAGGCTGCCTAGAGGGCACACGGTTAGACTAGTCCATGCGTTAGAACCCTATCCCCCATTCAGTCCAGCCGCCGTATTGGACCTAGCAGTCCACCACCGACACTCCTCCTCTTACATGTGGATACCAACAGAGGCGTTGTACTTCAGCGCTTCAATGTCGCGGGATCAGATCGGGTCGGATCATCTGCACTGCCCCGACGCGCTTTATCGAGTTTCCGCACATGCACGTCTAGTGGTAATCATCGTGACCTTCTACCTCGACTAAATCTTGGGAGTTCCACGTAAGGTTTAATTTTTTCTTATCACCTCGCGGCCCAACATAACATGCTTACAAGCTAAGTCAACTTCCAATCCATATGGTCTTTATACTTCATTGCCCGTTCCTGGTTCACCATGGTCCGATATAAGCATGGATTTTGTGTTAGGCCTCCCACACACTAGATATGGTCATGGTTCTATTTTCGTTGTGGTTGGCAGTTTCTCTAAAATGTCTCACTTTGTACCATGCTCTAGAAGCGATGATGCTTCACACGTTGCTACGTTGTTTTTTAGGGAAATTGTGAGACTCCATGGTGTACCAAGAAACATTGTCTCGGATCGAGATGTCAAATTCATGAATTAGCTTTGGAAGACCCTCGTGGTCAAGTTCAGCGTCAGGCTATTGTTTTCATCTTCATTACATCCACAAACGGATGGACAAAAGGAGGTCGTCAACCAAAGATTATCCGCTTTACTCCAAGTCTTTGTTAAGAAGAACTTGAAATCTTGGGAAGATTGCATTCCACATACGAAGTTCACCTACAACCGCGCTAAGACTCCACGACTTTGAGAAGCCCCTTCATGGTCGTCTATGGTTTTGAACCGCCAACGGTAATTGACATACTACCACTTCGCTACATGGGCAAGTCAACATGGACATCGAAAAACGAGCCAAATACATGAAGAGACTACATGAAGATACAAGAGCAACCATCGAGCAACAAGTACTTCGCCAAGTTGCAAGAATCAACACCAATAAAAAGGAGAATGAGATTTTAAAATATTATAAGCCTACAAAATTTGTACAAAATACTCCGCAGAATCTTTGAATCAAACTGGCCCTAAAAGATTCCTTTTTCCCCTTCATGAACATAGCACTTGTAGAAGTGTTTTTTTTAATTATATGTGAGTATTTGAAGAACTTAATAGCCCATATGCAAGTGAACGATTTTATTGATATTGCGATTTACATAACTAATTCATATTCTTAACTACAAGATTGATACCCTCTACTTGATGAGTGCGGATTTTTGGGCCACAAGCCACATGGAGCTTGTTTCTTGAACCGTCCAAAATGGCGAATTCAAGTTTCAAAAAAATTGGATAAACCTTTTTTAGATGTAGGAGTAATGTAATCTATCAACACGAAAAAATCTCACCTCGAAAGGCCTAATATTTTGGATTGCACAAAAATGATAAAATCTGACAGAATTAAGAAAAACGACAAAATCTAACATGTAAAGTAGTGAACGGTCAAGATTTTCAAACCTCCCAATTCTGTCAGATTTTCTCGTTCACAACTTTACATGTCATATTTTACATTTTTTTTAGCCCAGAATGTAAGTTATTTTGGTTGAGATTTTTTTAATGTTGGTAGAGTACATCATTATCTATGTACAAAATTTTATTTTAGAATTTTTAAAACTTTCAAATCATGTTTTCAAATATAGAAAAATAAAGAGTATATGACACCTGAGCTCCAAAGTGAACTTTAGCTAGTTGATGGTTGAAAGGTGGTATGCAATGATGGCACCGTTTTTATCTAGTACTAGATTTAGATGTGCGCCTTGGCGCACGAC
>NC_061510.1:221884358-221906666 GCF_022539505.1 Lolium rigidum
TTCCTTCCACCCCACAATATAAGATGTTTTGGTGAACTGTATTAGCTAGCCAAAACATTTTATATTGTGAGACGGATGGAGTACTATTTTTGGCTAACCCAGTTCTATACTAAGTCAGTTTATATTGTGAGACGGATGTTACAGTTCTATGCTAAGTCGGTGTAGTATCTAGAGCAATGACAAACTAAAAAGCTCAAGAAAAAGCATCACCCTACGCTGGTCAATGAACAGCAGGAGATGTTTTTTTTTGTTTTAACTGTGAGGGCCCACACATCAATGGGCAGATAAATTAGGTTTTCAGACTGTAGGAAGCAGATGAGTTACCCTAACTTTTTATTTTAACCTTTGAGTAATCCTAACTTATTAAATCACTAGAAGAATTAAAATATGATTTGGTGATTAAAGGTCTTCAAAATGAACCTATGCTGCTGCAAACAACCCAACCAATCCCAAACTCTAGGGACTAGGGCAGTCCAGTGCTGTGCTAAAATGCAAATTTCTACATGTTCATACTGACAAAGTCACACTTGCTGCTTCACCGAATCTCGTAAACTCCCTGTCTGAGTCCATACGATTCTGCAACAAAATTAATTTTGAGTCTGGTTCACAGCCCCAAGTTTGTAGTCTATGCGGGTCAGCGCGCATTAAATTGGTAGTGCTCCCTTGGTAAGGCTCTAGAGTAACATCATCGTTACCGCTTTCAACCTTTCTTGACTCGGTCACGCGCTGCCCTGGCCGAGCTGGAGCGCTCTGACTGGGAGAACATTATGAACACATGCATGAGTCCTGTCACCAGCGCCAGCCCTGCAGCTGTGAACCCTACTCCTTGCCACGTCGACAGGAGCTGAGTCCACCTGAAGAACTGTACAGCTCCATACAGAAGGAGGCATGACCAAAACAGAGTCACCTATTCCATCAGCAGAAATAGAAAGTCAGTTACAAGAGGCATAATAATTATACATTACAAGATGTTCATTTGAGAAGGAACTACTGAGCTATGGTATAGTTAAAATAACTTAACATTTTAAGTACCGACTACCAAATAAGAGTTCTCTGCAACGACACAAGTTACACGAAAACTGTTGATGGTCACCCCCTGGATCTCTAAACTGCAACTGCCAACTGTGACATCAGCTAACCCAGCCCTTGTTCCAAGGTAAGCCCATGGATTATCTTCGATCACTCGAATTCTCAGGTCACACGGCACATTCTACCATAGTAGCAATAACAAGTTTTTTGTTTGTTAGGAGACAATAATCATCTATACTATTTGGGCTCCTAGACTCCTTGTGGTCCTTCTATTGCAGATTGTATGCGTATACTTTTGCAATGAGTGTAGCTCAGGTATTAAATATAAATATGATGCTATTGTATTGGGGCTTTACCAACAATGATTTCAACGGACGGCCAATTGGTCTAATCTCTTCATCAAAAGTGCCCGTGGCCAAATGCTTATCCAATAATGTGTCCTGTGGCCCAAAAATAAAGGAGAGAAAAGGCACTTACTTAATAATCAATTGATCAACAAGTACATAGATAAATAGAATTAGAACATGTCTGAAAATATATGGGCCCATACTTTCGTCACAAAGATGTCTTTGCACCATTTTGAAACATCTTCCTCTGATTTCGGCATCTCACTCATAGCATGACGTTTCATGCGGACATGTATCTACGCAAATAATGATCGAATCATACATTTGTTTGACATCGAAAGTAGGAAGTACGCAATATTTCATATCGGTGGAAGATAACCAACTCATGTCAGCATTAAGTTGAACCTATATTTGATCCGAGAAATGATAAAATGAATTCAGTATTTAGTCAATGTAAATTTCTGATTTATCTGGATCAATATTATGAGGCTAACAAACTTACCACTGATGATTGCCCTTTCAAAATCCGTAGCATTGTTGGTTGAGGTGAATCTTTTGGAATTATTACAGTCGTATCATAAATAGCTGGAACAAAATCCCGCATAATACTTACAGCTGATACAAATCCCTATAGAATATTTCATAGGAGGTATAAGTACATTGCTTTATTGTTGCAGAATAATAAAAATGTCAGTACAAATATGTAAAGAGGAAAAATGCATAATACAATCGTATATTCTCAATCCCTATTATTCTAAACTGTCATGAACATGCTACTCAACCACTTCATAAAACAGAAGGTAATCACTCGATATTTGACTAAGTATTACAGCCATATGTTCTCAATAACTAGTAACCTACATTTTCATGTTGGAACCTCACGATTAAGATTTTCTATTGTAAGGTTGCATCTTTTTATCTAGCTTTTGTTCATACCATTACTCAAAAAATGTTCGGAACTTTGACAATTTTCTGTGTCTGATTGGAGTAATATGCACTTTATCAGAAGGGTTACAATGGTAAGATTGGGAGAAGATATATGAAATTTCGGTGTAGAATACATGGATTAACAGACGTAGTATATTACCTGAATAATTAGATGGATAAAACATTTCAGTAAGGGAATAGTAAAGTACCTTAGTGCGTGGAATAAGTACATTTCTAGGGGCTGGCAAGCCTTGTGAAACTGCATACTCCTGAGCTGCTAAAAGCTTTGCTGGAGTGAAGCGGGTACCCTCAACGAAAAGGGCTAACCAAAAAGGTCTGGGGAAGTCCTTCAACCTTTGGAGGCCCCACTATAAGCAAACAGTAACAATACCACCAAGATAAACATAAACACTAGGATGCAATGTATTGATGTATAAATGAGGTGAGAATTTACTTTTAGGGTATTCTCATCTTTTGCCCAGTTCCTCTCCAAAAAGAGGTATTCTGCAAACCACATGGACCAGCCAATAACCTGCAAGGAGAACAACTTAAAGAACGTTGAGAATGTGACATATACCATAGCAAAGACGTGAGATTGTAAACTCAAATGTCACTGAATGCTCGAGGGGGATTTAAAAGCTGGGATGCGCACTTCACTGAGACTAGTGCACTGTGCACTACAGGCATAAATCCCAAGTCATTTCCACATAACTAAACTGAAGCTGCTAATTCCCTATTAGGATTCTCTGCCAAAACGAGAGCCCAGATGGTCTGGTCATACCCTTGTCTAACGTATTGATAACTTCTCTTGAAGATTTATCCTGCCATTCAACTTTGGGCAGCTTCCCATAGCCATGTCATCAGAAACAACTTATTTACGGCTTTCACAACAGTTAACTGTCAATTCTGCCAGCCAAATTTTGCTACTACAGCTACCAATTAATCGATGCGCCATTCTACATCCACATAAAGACATGAAGTACATGTATTATGTTGATACTTGAAGTTTGGCATATTGGTATCTGAAGGATACCAAATCTTCTACCAGTATTTGATACACATTTGGTTAAAAGGAATCCAACTTTAAACAACAACCATTAAGCTCCCCAGTTATCTGTTTATGTTTCATTTTTTTCAGGAATAGCTTTCCACACAGTTTAACGTCAAAAGAACTAGTTGAGAGTAAATTACATATGATCCAGCTAACTTACCGGAAGAAATTTTGATGATTTTTTCATAACAGCAAGTGTACTTCCAAGGCATCCTGAGCGCTGACGAAATGTCGACCAGAAAAGAAGTCACGGATGATTCATCATTAGTTATATCAGACAGATCATAAGATTAATCCCAAGAAAAATCAATAGTTTGTAGCAAGTAAAAAGATAGGAGTCTAAGAGATAACAACCTGTGCCAAAATCCATCCAATAAGCCAATCAATATCGCTCCGATGATTTGATATGACAAGTGCATGCTCTTTACCTAGAAATTTTCATACGAGCTAATTAAACGTTTTTTATAAGCTAATATGGCAAATAATGTAAGCACCAACAGCTCTCGCAAGGAATTTTTAAAGACGATTTCTTACCCATTGACTGGTATGTTTCCTTGTCGGCATGGAACTGTATCTGCAGAACATGAGTTGAAATTATATTGGTACAGTAGATAAAACAAGTTATGGAATTCTTTGCTTCATAAACATCATAGTATGAAATATGTAAGTTAGTATAATGAAAACTTAAGCAGTATGCAGTATGTTCATTTTGTCTTGTTAGTATTATTCCTGAACGTGCTTTGAAGTTTGAAGCATGAATAAAAACAGCTTACTGTTGTACCAGAAAAACTGCTTATACAGAATGAGAAAACCCAATTCGAAATCAGCAGGACATTCAGCATATCTTCATACCTTAACGCCTGCCCACCAGTCCACAACCCAGACGAGCTGAAGCCACAGCAGCTCGGCTAAGAATCTGTTGACCCGCCGGTAAAAGCTCTTCGAGAAGGGCCTTATTGACACAAATAGGATGGCCTGCGATTTTCAGGGTCATGCGAACAAACCATTCAAAATTTATGCAATCTTCTTCAAAAAATAAGCTTCAAATACAACATTCTTTACAACCTACAGATAAATTAAGCAATTAAAGAAAATGGTGGAAGAAATGATATCCCGAACAGGGAAAGGAGATAACTCTTTCTGCAGTGATCAAATCAGATCACTCCACAAGAAGCCGCCCGAAAATGGCGCGAAATGTCTCGTCGATCGAGCAGCAGGAGGGAGAGATACCTGGACGGTGTTGACGATGAGGCCGGAGAGAAGGAAGAGGAGGCCGAGGGGGAGCATGACGATCACGAGGGGAACCGCCATGGATGGCAGCCGCCACCTCCAATCTTGGGAGGCACCGCGCTTCTCCGCCGGTAGCGGTGGTTCGATGAGTGAGATGCGTGGTGGTTCGGCTCCACCGGCGCCGGCGAGGAGATGAGCACGTCAGACGGCTTTGTACGTTTTATAGGAGGTTCGATGGAAAAAGGACGATGGTGTTCTTTTCTTAAAAAATGATGACGGGATGTATTGTCACAGAAATAAAAAAGGGAGGGACGGGATGTTGTGCCTCGCCCGATATTTCATTCGTTTATAAAATGTTGTATCCTATTATGAAATGTGTCTAAAATTAAAATATATCTAAATACATCAATATTAGTGTCAAGTAATGTCAATTGGAGGGAGTAAAAGAAAACATGGTGTAATATTAAATTATTTGTGTTCCAGTGTTTCTCGCCGGCGATTCAGCTGCTCCCCTACCCCTCCAATCGTTGTTCCGGTATCGCAATGGGGAGGGGATGTCCGGTACTCATTTGTCAGAGTGGTTTACTCTTAGGTTTTTTAGGTTTTCTAAGTTCCTCCGTTGGTGTCGTGATAAGGCAAATGCTGTGATTATAGGAATAATGGTCTCCTAACATGTTCCTGCTCGTCGAAGGTGTTGCTGACGCTGGCGAGAGGCTTGTGGAGTCCAAGTCGTTAGAGTGACTTCGATATGACGCTGCATCGTTGCATGGAGGCAGGGATGGACTGCTCTTGGAGTGTGGCGGTCTTAATTGTTGCGGGTCTGCGAAAGACGGTGGGGGATCCGGCTGCCTGAAAAGCAGGATGGCGCTAGCCCCAGATCCGGTGTCGAAGAGGCTCATAAGGCTCCTTCCAATGGTGTTTCTTATTGGAGTGAGTGTTAGTTATTATGTGTTACATGGTTCAGTGCCTCCTTGTGTGTTAATGTTGTTGAGAGGCTTGTGGAGTCCAAGCTGTTAGAGCGACTTTGATATGACGATTGTATCATGGCGTGGAAGCAGGGATGGACTACTTTTAGAGTGCGGCGGTCTTGACTGTTGCGGGTTTGCAAAATACGGTGGGGAATCCAACTCCCTAAAGAGCAGGATGGGGCTAGCCATGGATCCAACGTTGAAGAGGCTCATATGGCTCTTCCGAGTGATGTTCCTTATTGGAGTGAGTGGTAGTGACTGTGTTTTACATGGCTCAGTGCCTCCTTGCGTGGTGGTGCTAACCGCGGAAAAACATAACCAGACCTGTCTTTTTTTTATTAATACTACGACCTCCATTCTAAAATATAATCCTTTTCAAAAAACTAAGCTAGCTTTCTAAAAGAAGTTATATTCTAAAATGGAGGTATATATCACCAGTTTTTTTTAAAAGGGTTGATAATGAAAACCAACGGGCTTGGAGTCAATGTGTCGACCTAACGTGGCACCGTTATTGAGTTACCACCATTCCCGCCTCACCGGAGGGTCCCACGCGCCAGCCACCTGCAACCATTACGGCTTAAACCCCTTCCTCACTCCTCTACTTCGTCGTAGCATGGGCGCAGGGATGGGCTGATCTTGGAGTGAGACGGTCTTGACTATTGCGGGTAGGGTGGCACTAGCCCTAGATCCGGCGTTGAGGGGGGCTCGTAGGGCTCCTCCGGGCGATGTTCCTTGTCGGAATGAGTGCTACTTGTGGTGTGTTACATGGCTCATTGCATCCTTGCACACTGGAGCTGGTCTGAAATATGCCTCATTGCCTAACATGTCCTTTTGATTAATACCAACTCCGTTTTAAAATATAATCCTTTTCAAAAAAACTAAACTAGCTTTCTAAAACAAGTTATATTCTAAAATGGAGGTATATATCACCAGTTTTCTTTTAAAGAAGGGTTGAGGATGAAAACCAACGGGCTTGGAGCCAATCTGCCGACCAGACGTGGCACCGTCATCGAGCTACCACCATTCTTGCCTGACCGGAGGGTCCGACATTCCAGCCACCCGCAGCCATAATGGCTTCAACCCCTTCCTCACTCCGCTGCTTCGTCGTAGCATGGTCGTATGGATAGGTTTCTCTTGGAGTGCAGCGCGTGTCGAGGGTACTCCTCGGCAATGCCCTCCGTATGGGGCTTAGGGTAGATGGAATCCTGTAGGCTAACACGAGACATCGGTTATCAAACAAGCGGGGAGAGAGATTTACCCAGATTCGGGGTCCTCGATGAGGTAAAACCCTTACGTCCTGCCTGTCTGATCTTGATTATGAAAATATCGGGTTACAATGGGGTGCCGAAGGTTTCGGCTATGATCTCGTCGAGAGACTAAGTTCTGCAGGGACCTAGCTCTAGACTTGCGGTGGCTATGATTACTAAGATTACGTGTGTCCTCGGCAGCCTCTCTCCTGACCCTTATATTGGGAGCCAGGTCTCGAGAGATCTGTCCGGGTACGACTAGGTTACAAAGGGTCATAGTTCTAAGCTTTCCTTGTATTCTTCATTTGCTTATCTTGTTCTTCAAAAATTCTTCTTCGGCACCGATGTAGTGGCCCACCTTGCCATCGAGTGCCTTCATGGGCCCCTGGTTGGGCCGCAAGAGGTAGTGCAATGTCAGTTACCCGAAGGGTAATGCCCATATCAGTAGCCCCCGAGTGCTTGGCCGAAGATACTTCGGGCAGGAACTAAAGCATGCCTTCTGTCGAATATTCGCCTTAGCTGATGGATCTTGACCTCCTTGTAACAGCAGCGTCTTCTTCTATCGGGTGCGCGTCCAGAGCTCCCAATGGGAGTAGCCCCCGAGTCTAGGTACGGATGCTTGCAACCGTGCGTAGACTCAAGTTGTACTACTCGAACGTTTTTCTTCTGCCGAAGTTTTCTTCAACTTGTTACGGTCACCCGATATTTCTCCTTTTATCGGGTCTTCATTTCTTCCAAGCAAGATTTAGTACGTAAGGGATATTGAGTAACGTGCCCGGTTTTTACCGGTTAACTGCCGATGGCAAAACAACATTACCCTACACAGAATCAAGTCCCCGAGCATGATCCTGGGCCGCGCAAAAAACCTTCGAGTTCATAACTTTTATCGGGTGTGCATTCAGTGCTCCAGATAGGAGTAGCCCCCGAGTCTGAGCGCGGATGCTTGCATACATGTGTAGACTCAAGTCGAACCACTCGATAGTTTTAATTTCCTTCGGATGCTCCATGTGTAATCGATACTTCTCATGACATCATTGGTGACGTAGCAACTGGTGCGGTTTGATTGATAGGACGTGACCTGACGGGCCCACCCTACTTCTGCGCGGTCAGTTTAGTAAATGACCAGTACTTGTGCGATTATCGAGGCGTCTCCTCGATTTTCGCGCACAATGATGAAAAGAGATCCTTTAATAAATCGAAGGCAGCAACACGTGGCCACCCGATCTGAAACTCCCCTTAGTCTATAATCTTCAGAGGGCATATTTTATCCTTTCCACGCCTTCTACTCGCATCCTTTCTTCCTCGTTCATCCTCCTTGCTTACAACCGTTGCGCCGCCGCCGCCGCTTTTTAAACCTCTTCCAGATCTCACGATGGTGAAGAAGAGGAATCTCACTCTTGCCGCCAGTGCCACGACTAGCGGCGTGATACGTCCCAAACGTATCTATAATTTCTTATGTTCCATGCTACTTTTATGATGATACTCACATGTTTTATACACACTTTATGTCATTATTATGCATTTTCCGGCACTAACCTATTGACGAGATGCCGAAGAGCCGCTTGTCGTTTTCTCGTTGCTTTTGGTTTCAGAAATCCTACAAAGGAAATATTCTCGGAATTGGACGGAATCAACGCCCAGGGTCTTATTTTTCCACGAAGATTCCAGAAGACCTAAAGGGAAACGAAGTGGGGCGACGGGGCGCCGACCCCATAGGGCCGCGCGGCCAAGGGGGGCCCGCGCCGCCCTATGGTGTGGCCCCCCTGTCAGCCCTCCGACTCCGCCCTTCCGCCTACTTAAAGCCTTCGTCGCGAAAACCCCAATTCCATCTCGGGGGATTCAGGAGATCGCCTCCGGCACCCTGCCGGAGAGGGGAATCATCTCCCGGAGGGCTCTTCATCGCCATGATCGCCTCCGGATCGATGTGTGAGTAGTTCACCCCTGGACTATGGGTCCATAGCAGGTAGCTTGATGGTTGTCTTCTCCTCATTGTGCTATCATGTTAGATCTTGTGAGCTGCCTATCATGATCAAGATCATCTATTTGTAATGCTACATGTTGTGTTTGTTGGGATCCGATGAATATTGAATACTATGTCAAGTTGATTATCAATCTATCATATATGTTGTTTATGTTCTTGCATGCTCTCCGTTGCTAGTAGAGGTTCTGGCCAAGTTGATACTTGTAACTCCAAGAGGGAGTATTTATGCTCGATAGTGGGTTCATGCCTCCATTGAATCTGGGACAGTGACAGAAAGTTCTAAGGTTGTGGATGTGCTCTTGCCACTAGGGATAAAACACCAATGCTTTGTCTAAGGATATTTGTGTTGATTACATTACGCACCATACTTAATGTAATTGTCTGTTGTTTGCAACTTAATATTGGAAGGGGTTCGGATGATAACCTGAAGGTGGACTTTTTAGGCATAGATGCATGCTGGATAGCGGTCTATGTACTTTGTCGTAATACCCTGATTAAATCTCATAGTACTCATCATGATATATGTATGTGCATTGTTATGCCTTCTTTATTTGTCAATTGCCCAACCGTATTTTGTTCACCCAACATGCTATTTATCTTATGGGAGAGACACCACTAGTGAACTGTGGATCCCTGGTCCATTCTTTACATCTGAAATACAATCTACCGTATACTGCTCTTTACTCGTTCTTCGCAAACAAACATCATCTTCCACACTATACATCTAATCCTTTGTTTACAAGCAAGCCGGTGAGATTGACAACCTCACTGTTACGTTGGGGCAAAGTACTTTGATTGTGTTGTGCAGGTTCCACGTTGGCGCCGGAATCCCTGGTGTTGGGCCGCACTACACTCCGCCACTAACAACCTTCACGTGTTCCTTGACTCCTACTGGTTCGATAACCTTGGTTTCTTACTGAGGGAAAACTTGCTGTTATACGCATCACACCTTCCTCTTGGGGTTCCCAACGGACGTGTGTCTTGCACGCTATCAAACTCTTTTTCTGGCGCCGTTGCCGGGGACCTGAAGAAAAGTTACACCACAAAGATTTCTAACTCCCACGTCAACTACACGCCAGCAGCTCTTTTTCTGGCGCCGTTGCCGGGGAGATCAAGACACGCTGCAAGGGGAGTCTCCCACATCCAATCTCTTTACTTTGTTTTTGTCTTGCTTTATTTTATTTTAGTTACTGCTTTGTTTGCTCTCTATATCAAAAATACAAAAAAATTAGTTGCTAGCTTTACATTATTTACTGTCTTGTTCTCCATATTAAAAACACACAAAAAATTAGTTACTTGCATTTACTTTATTTTATTATCATGACTAGTCCTGTAGTTGTTACTCTATCACTGAGGAATCGATCTTCACTTTTAAACAAGGTGGTGAAGAGAGTTTTAAAGAAGCTTGGTCTAGAATTTTTGATTCTTATAGTAAACCGAACCTAAAATGACCATAAGTTTGCTTCTTAGTAACTTTTATTTTGGGCTTATTCTTCGCTATAGATATGCCTTGGATGCTGTAGTGGGAGGAGATTTCTTTCACTGTGATGGGGATCAAGCTTTTAATGCCATAAAAAAATTGGTTACATCATCTAGCTCCGCTAATAATTTTGATCCATCTCTTGTTAGTATTTATAATAGATTGAACACTCTTGAGACAAGTGTATCTTGCTTAAAAGAAGGGTATGGTCGGATTCGTGAGCATTTTGATTATGTTCCAATAAACTCTGAACCTTCAATGTGGGACCCTACTATTAAAGTTACTATTGATGGTAATTTTTTTAATGCCCGTTGTGATATTATGACTGAATTTTGCCTTATGCCCGAAAGTATTTATGAATCTTTGACACTTTGGGGACTTATCGAAGGTGGAGAAGGAATAACTCTTACCGATAACTCTGTTATAATTCCTAAGGGAATAGCTGAAGGAGTATTCACAACCCTTCTTGGAAGAACGGTATCCACTCGATTATCTCGTTATTGAATGTGTAGGGACAGGACAAATCACACTTGGAAGATCCCTGCTGAAACTCTTGGGAGCAACCATAGATGTGGGGAAAGGCACTCTAAATTCCTCTATACCGGGATGTGGTCATATATTCCCTAAACCAAAGAGTAAGAAAGGTAGGCGCAAAGCCCCTGGTAAGAATGCCAATGCTTCATCTCTTGATAATACTTGATTCACACTTTCTGCGCCTAGCTGAAAGGCGTTAAAGAAAAGCGCTTATGGGAGACAAGCCATTATTTTACTTCTGCACTTTGTTTTATATTTGAGTCTTGGAAGTTGTTACTACTGTAGCAACCTCTCCTTATCTTTATATTATTGCATTGTTGTGCCAAGTAAAGTCTTTGATAGTAAAGTCAATACTAGATTTGGATTACTGCGCAGAAACAGATTTCTTGCTGTCACGAAATTGAGCAGCCCCTGCTGTAGAAAATTTAGAAAAATCTGCCAATTTACGTGCGTGATCCCCAGATATGTACGCAACTTTCATTCAATTTTAGCATTTTCATCTGAGCAAGTTAAGTGCCCCTGAAAAATTCGTCTTTACGGACTGTTCTGTTTTGACAGATTCTGCCTTTTATTTCGCATTGCCTGTTTTGCTATGTTTGATGGATTTCTTTGTTCCATTAACTTTCAGTAGCTTTGTGCAATGTCCAGAAGTGTTAAGAATGATTATGTCACCTCTGAATATATGAATTTTCAATTATGCACTAACCCTCTAATGAGTTTGTTTTGAGTTTGGTGTGGAGGAAGTTTTCAAGGGTCAAGAGAGGAGGATGATACAATATGATCAAGAAGAGTGAAAAGTCTAAGCTTAGGGATCCCCCGTGGTTCATCCCTGCATATTTTAAGAAGACTCAAGCATCTAAGCTTGGGGATGCCCAAGGCATCCCTTCTTCATCGACAACTTATCAGGTCACCTCTAGTGAAACTATATTTTTATTCCGTCACATCTTATGTGCTTTACTTGGAGCGTCTGTTTGTTTTTGTTTTTGTTTTTGTTTGAATAAATTCAGATCCTAGCATTCCTTGTTTGGGAGAGAGACACGCTCCGCTGTTTCGTATGAACACATATGTTCTTAGCTTTATTCTTAATGTTCATGGCGAAGGTTGAAACTGCTTCGTTCATTGTTATATGGTTGGAAACAGTAAAATGCTGCATGTGGTAAATGGTATAATGTCTTGAATAATTTGATACTTGGCAATTGTTGTGCTCATATAGATCATGTTTAAGCTCTTGCATCATGTACTTTGCACCTATTAATGAAGAACTACATAGAGCTTGTTAAAATTTGGTTTGCATGATTGGTCTCTAGAGTCTAGATATTTTCTCGGTTAAGGTGTTTGAACAACAAGGAAGACGATGTAAAGTCTTATAATGCTTACAATATGTTCATATGTGAGTCTTGCTGTACCATTTTATACTTGAGTTTGCTTCAAACAACCTTGCTAGCCTAGCCTTGTATTGAGAGGAATTCTTCTCGTGCATCCAAATCCTTGAGCCAAAAACTATGCCAATTGTGTCCACCATACCTACCTACTACATGGTATTTCTCCGCCATTCCAAAGTACATTACTTGAGTGCTACCTTTAAAATTCTATCCTTTGTCTTTGCAATATATAGCTCATGGGAAAATAGCCTTAAAAACTATTGTGGTGAAGAATATGTAGCTATGTATCTTATTTCTTAATAAGTTGCTTGTTGAGCGGTAACCATGTTTCTGGGGACGCCATCAACTATTACACCTAAGTTGAATATCATGTGAGTTGCTATGCATGTTCGTCTTGTCTGAAGTAAGGGTGATTTTCATGATCAAATGGTTTGAGTATGCATATTGTTAGAGAAGAACATTGGGCCGCTAACTAAAGCCATGATCCATGGTGGAAGTTTCAGTTTGGACAATCAATCCTCAATCTCTTATGAGAATTTTATTTGTTGTTGAATGCTTATGCATTAAAGAGGAGTCCATTATCTGTTGTCTATGTTGTCCCGGTATGGATGTCTAAGTTGAGAATAATCAAAAGTGAGAAATCCAATGCGAGCTTTCTCCTTAGACCTTTGTACAGTGCGGCATAGAGGCACCCCTTTGTGACACTTGGTTGAAACATATGCTATGCAATGATAATCCATGTTAATCCAAGCTAATTAGGACAAGGTGCGAGCACTATTGGTAATCTATGCATGAGGCTTGCAACTTATAGGATGTCTTATACATAACACATATGATTTATTACTACCGTTGACAAAATTGTTTCTATGTTTTCAAAATGAAAAGCTCTAGCACAAATATAGTAATCCATGCTTCCCTCTGCGAAGGGCCTATCTTCTACTTTATTGTTAAGTCAGTTTACCTACTTCCTTCTATCTTAGAAGCAAACACTTGTATCAACTGTGTGCATTGATTCTTACATGTTTACCTATTGCACTTGTTATATTACTTTGTGTTGACAATTATCCATGAGCTATACATGTTGAAGTTGAAAGCAACCGCTGAAACTTATATCTTCCTTTGTGTGTTTCAAAGCTTTCTACTAAGAATCTATTGCTTTATGAGTAACTCTTATGCAAGTCTTATTGATGCTTGTCTTGAAAGTATTATTCATGAAAAGTCTTTGCTATATGATTCATTTGTTTACTCATTGTCTTCACCATTGCTTCGAATCGCTGCATTCATCTCATGTGCTTTACAATAGTATTGATCAAAGTTATGATAGCATGTCACTTCAGAAATTATCCTTGTTATCGTTTACCTACTCGAGGGCGAGTAGGAACTAAGCTTGGGGATGCTTGATACGTGCCAAACGTATCTATAATTTCTTATGTTCAATGCTACTTTTATGATGATACTCACATGTTGTATACACACTTTATGTCATTATTATGCATTTTCCGGCACTAACCTATTGACGAGATGCCGAAGAGCCGCTTGTTGTTTTCTGCTGTTTTTGGTTTCAGAAATCCTACAAAGGAAATATTCTCGGAATTGGACGAAATCAACGCCCAGGGTCTTATTTTTCCACGAAGATTCCAGAAGACCAAAAGGGAAACGAAGTGGGGCGACGGGGCGCCGACCCCATAGGGCCGCGCAGCCAAGGGGGGCCCGCGCCGTCCTATGGTGTGCCCCCCCTGTCAGCCCTCCGACTCCGCCCTTCCGCCTACTTAAAGCCTTCGTCGCGAAAACCCCAGTACCGAGAGCCACGATACGGAAAACCTTCCAGAGACGCCGCCGCCGCCAATTCCATCTCGGGGATTCAGAGATCGCCTCCGGCACCCTGCCGGAGAGGGGAATCATCTCCCGGAGGGCTCTTCATCGCCATGATCGCCTCCGGATCGATGTGTGAGTAGTTCACCCCCGGACTATGGGTCCATAGCAAGTAGCTAGATGGTTGTCTTCTCCTCATTGTGCTATCATGTTAGATCTTGTGAGCTGCCTATCATGATCAAGATCATCTATTTGTAATGCTACATGTTGTGTTTGTTGGGATCCGATGAATATTGAATACTATGTCAAGTTGATTATCAATCTATCATATATGTTGTTTATGTTCTTGCATGCTCTCCGTTGCTAGTAGAGGCTCTGGCCAAGTTGATACTTGTAACTCCAAGAGGGAGTATTTATGCTCGATAGTGGGTTCATGCCTCCATTGAATCTGGGATAGTGACAGAAAGTTCTAAGGTTGTGGATGTGCTGTTGGCACTAGGGATAAAAAATCAATGCTTTGTCTAAGGATATTTGTGTTGATTACATTACGCACCATACTTAATGCAATTGTCTGTTGTTTGCAACTTAATACTGGAAGGGGTTCGGATGATAACCTCGAAGGTGGACTTTTTAGGCATAGATGCATGTCGGATAGCGGTCTATGTACTTTGTCGTAATGCCCTCGATTAAATCTCATAGTACTCATCATGATATATGTATGTGCATTGTTATGCCTTCTTTATTTGTCAATTGCCCAACTGTAATTTGTTCACCCAACATGCTATTTATCTTATGGGAGAGACACCACTAGTGAACCGTGGATCCCGGTCCATTCTTTACATCTGAAATACAATCTACTGCAAACTCTGTTCTTTACTCGTTCTTCGCAAACAAACATCATCTTCCACACTATACATCTAATCCTTTGTTTACAGCAAGCCGGTGAGATTGACAACCTCACCGTTACGTTGGGGCAAAGTACTTTGATTGTGTTGTGCAGAGTTCCACGTTGGCGCCGGAATCCCTCGGTGTTGCGCCACACTACACTCCGCCACTAACAACCTTCACGTGTTCCTTGACTCCTACTGGTTCGATAACCTTGGTTTCTTACTGAGGGAAAACTTGCTGCTGTACGCATCACACCTTCCTCTTGGGGTTCCCAACGGACGCGTGTCTTGCACGCTATCACGGCGCCACCGCCAAGGCTCCACCAAGCTCATCGAGGAGAGGCGCATCGGATGCTCCTCCCCCAGCTCCGGCGCCGCCCGCGCCGGAGAGCTCCATAGCTGGGGCCGCGCCCCGCGATTGGCCGGTTTCTACGACCACGAAACGCAACGAGAAGAGGGCTTGAAGCCTCGACATAATCTCCACCAACGAGGGGAACGTCATTCTCCCAGGTGCGGCTTCGCGGCCCAATCCCCCTGCCGATTTTACTGTGATGTTCTTATCCTTCCTATGTCGAGGTCTTGCGCTTCCTGCTCATGAATTCCTCCATCGTCTCCTTCGTGTGTATGAGATCCAATTGTGGCAGTTGACCCCCAATTTGATCCTACATCTTGCTATCTTTATCACTCTATGTGAGGCCTTCCTAGGCATCGAGCCCCATTTTGGTTTGTGGAAGAAAATCTTCTTCGTGAAGACATATAACTGCAGTGGCGGGTCTTTCGTCATCGGCGGAGTTGGGTTCATCGTCCGTAAAGAGGTTAACTACTGCAACTTTCCAATGAGGGAATCTGTCCAAGGATGGATGTTGAAGTGGTTCTACATCAGAGATTCGTCAGCAACCGACACCCAGCTTCCCCAATTCACTGATGTCCTGGAGGCTGTGCCTAAGAAGTCTTGGAAGAATATTCTTTCACCCGATGAAAAACCAACAGCCGATAGATTGTTTGAGAGATTTCTTCGGATCAAGGAATCCGATGGCCAAACCATGATAGGTACCGAGGTAGCCGCCGTGTTCTTGAAACGTCGAGTTCAGCCAATCATGTCCAGGGCCCACCCGATGTGGTTGTATTCGGGCCCCAAGGACGAGACTAGAGTAAACGTTGCTGAGTTATCCAAAAAGGAGTTGCTCGATGAAGTTAGGCGCCTTACTCTCTTTATCCAAGAAGACTCGATTCCACTTATATCCCTTCAGCCGCCTTTCGATGCCGACCATCCACCAACCGAGGTAATTGTTCCCTTTGAATTTGCATCTAACTTTGCTGCTTCCACCTTCATAATTTTTGTTATCCTTTACTTGATTTTTTTCGACAGATCCCTATAGCTCCCGAACGTTTGCAAGACTTATCGAATGATGCTTCTGAAGAAAGAGACTCTTCAGTCCCTGTAGAATCCCATACCGAAGGAAATATAATTCCAGAAGATGAACACGACGATCCGATGAATCCTGAAGCTTCTTCCATCAATCCTCAATCCCTTGCTGACGATATAAGTGATACGGTAGGGTCAATCCATGATGACGACGCTGATCGCACTGCCTTTGTTGATGCAACTGCGGAGAAGGTCGATGTGCTACCCTCAAAGAGATTGTCCGGCGGCTTTGCCGATGAAGACGATCTTTTCGATATGTAAGTCCTCACTTCTTACTCCAAAATTAGATTCTGATGAAGTTCATCTGTATTCATCTCTCATTTTGTCTAGTTCATATTCCTGTAGTGACGAGGGTTTCATCGAACCTCCTTCCAAGAAGATCAAGCCGAGCACCAACAAGCCAATTCCAGCAGCCTCAGAGGCTTCGGCTCCTGCCACAGCCCCGACAGCTCAAGTCTCAACAGCTTCTTCCCTCTCCAAAGGGAAGGAGATTCTTTCTACTGCTGCAGCCACAGTTTCTCCTCCTGAGAAACCTGTAAGCTTTTTCTGTTTTCATAATATGTTCATTCCTTGTAGCTCCCGAATGGGTCTTCATCAGACTATAAACGTTCTGAGAATTAATTTTATGTTTGATAATAGCCATCTTTTCTCATTTTCCCAGGATTTTCGAGCTGTTATTTCTTCTCTGGAGGCCTTCGCCTCTCAATATTATTCTCTTGAAACTGATAAAGCTCGACTGCAAAAGGAGGTCGAGTCTACTTCTTCAAAGCTGGAAGGCGCAATTAAAATCGCTGCCGAAGCTCGCCAGAATGCCGATTCCTTGAAGGATGAACTTGAGAGGCTGAAGAGGAAGCTGAAGGACGAAGAAACTTCGCGGCTTGCTGCCGAAGCTCAAATGAATGAGAAGGATGATCTTCTTCACCAATCTGTTTTGGCCTTGCTCAGTAATTCTCATTTGGCTTTCTTTTCGACTATCCTTTTATTGATTCAATTTGTAGTTAACAAATTCTTCTTTTTTGTTCTTTGCAGAAGCTACCGATATCCCTGCTGAGGCTTTGGACAAGCTCCCGAATAATTCTCCTGCCAATGCTTTTTCCCTGACCCTTGAGTCTCACAAGCTTGTTCAAGCCCTTCTCCAGAAGAATAAAGGAGTTATGGCGAGGATGCACTCGATGATCTTTCCCAAGGTCGACCAGAATAAAACTCTGGAACAGCTAACTGATGCCTTTGCTGTCGACACGAAGGAAGTTATCGAGGTATTCAAACGTACTTCGCGTACCTACATCGCCCTCCTAGCTTTTCAGCTTATGATGGGTCATGGTTTCAAAGCCGATATTGAACAAATGTCCAAGGAACTGCCTAAAGAACAAGATGGGCGATGATACGTCTCCGACGTATCGATAATTTCTTATGATCCATGCCATATTATTGATGATACCTACATGTTTTATGCACACTTTATGTCATATTCGTGCATTTTCTGGAACTAACCTATTAACAAGATGCCGAAGAGCCGATTCGTTGTTTCGCTGTTTTTGGTTTCGTAAATCCTAGTAACGAAATATTCTCGAATTGGACAAAATCAAGACCCAGGGTCCTATTTTGCCACGAAGCTTCCAGAAGACCGAAGAGGAGTCGAAGTGGGGCCACGAGGGGCCGCCACTATAGGGCGGCGCGGCCCAGCCCTTGGCCGCGCCGACCTGTAGTGTGGGGCCCCCGTGTGGCCCCCCACGTTGCCCTTCCGCCTACTTAAAGCCTCCGTCGTGAAACCCCTGATGCGAAGAACCACGATACGGAAAACCTTCCAGAGACGCCGCCGCCGCCAATCCCATCTCGGGGATTCGGAGATCTCCTCCGGCACCCTGCCGGAGAGGGGATTCATCTCCCGGAGGACTCTACACCGCCATGGTCGCCTCCGGAGTGATGAGTGAGTAGTTCACCCCTCGGACTATGGGTCCATAGCAGTAGCTAGATGGTTGTCTTCTCCTCATTGTGCTTCATTGTTGGATCTTGTGAGCTGCCTAACATGATCAAGATCATCTATCCGTAATACTCTATGTTGTGTTTGTCGGGATCCGATGGATAGAGAATACCATGTTATGTTAATTATCAAGTTATTACATATGTGTTGTTTATGATCTTGCATGCTCTCCGTTATTAGTAGAGGCTCTGGCCAAGTTTTTGCTCTTAACTCCAAGAGGGAGTATTTATGCTCGATAGTGGGTTCATGCCCGCATTGACACCTAGGACAGATGACGTAAAGTTCTAAGGTTGTGTTGTGCCGTTGCCACTAGGGATAAAACATTGATGCTATGTCCGAGGATGTAGTTATTGATTACATTACGCACCATACTTAATGCAATTGTCTCGTTGCTTTGCAACTTAATACCGGAAGGGGTTCGGATGATAACCTCGAAGGTGGACTTTTTAGGCATAGATGCGTTGGATGGCGGTCTATGTACTTTGTCGTAATGCCCAATTAAATCTCACTGTACTTATCATGACATGTATGTGCATTGTTATGTCCTCTCTATTTGTCAATTGCCCGACTCGTAATTTGTTCACCCAACATGCTTTTATCTTATGGGAGAGACACCTCTAGTGTACTCGTGGACCCCGGTCCATTCTTTAATACCGAAATACAAATCTGTCTGCAATACTTGTTTTATCGTTTTCTCTCGCAAACAATCATCTTCCACACAATACGATTAATCCTTTGTTACAGCAAGCCTGGTGAGATTGACAACCTCACTCGTTTCGTTGGGGCAAAGTACTTTGGATTGTGTTGTGCAGGTTCCACGTTGGCGCCGGAATCCCCGGTGTTGCGCCGCACTACATCCCGCCGCCATCAACCTTCAACGTGCTTCTTGGCTCCTCCTGGTTCGATAAACCTTGGTTTCTTTCTGAGGGAAAACTTGCTGCTGTGCGCATCATACCTTCCTCTTGGGGTTCCCAACGAACGTGTGAGTTACACGCCATCAGGCTCTTTTTCTGGCGCCGTTGCCGGGGAGATCAAGACACGCTGCAAGGGGAGTCTCCACTTCTCAATCTCTTTACTTTGTTTTTGTCTTGCTTTATTTTATTTACTACTTTGTTTGCTGCATTATATCAAAACACAAAAAAATTAGTTGCTAGCTTTACTTTATTTACTCGTCTTGCACTCTATATCAAAAACACAAAAAAATTAGTATACTTGCATTTACTTTATCTAGTTTGCTTTATTTACTACCGCTAAAATGGCCACCCTGAAAATACTAAGTTGTGTGACTTCACTAGCACAAATAATAATGATTTCCTATGCACACCTATTGCTCCACCTCGCTACTACAGCGGAATTCTTTGAAATTAAACATGCTTTACTAAATCTTGTTATGCGAGAGCAATTTTCTCGGTGTTAGTTCGATGATGCTCGCCGCCCATCTCAATAATTTTGTTGAACTATGTGAAATGCAAAAGTATAAAGATGTAGATGGTTACATTATAAAATTAAAATTTTTTCCTTTCTCATTAAGATGAAGAGCTAAAGATTGGTTGCTATCTCTGCCTAAGAATAGTATTGATTCCTGGACTAAATGCAAGGATGCTTTTATTGGTAGATATTATCCCCCTGCTAAAATTATATCTTTGAGGAGTAGCATAATGAATTTTTAACAATTGGATAATGAACATGTTGCTCAAGCTTGGGAAAGAATGAAATATTTGGTTAAAAATTGGCCAACCCATGGACTGACTACTTGGATGATCATCCAAACCTTCTATGCAGGACTAAATTTTTCTTCGCGGAATTTATTGGATTCAGCTGCTGGAGGTACCTTTATGTCCATCACTTTGGGGCGGCTACAAAGCTTCTTGATGATATGATGATAAATTACTCTGAATGGCACACGGAAAGAGCTCCACAAGGTAAGAAGGTAAATTCTGTTGAAGAATCCTTTTCCTTGAATGATAAGGTTGATGCTATTATGTCTCTGCTTGCGAATGATAGGACTAATGTTGATCATAATAATGTTCCATTAGCTTCATTGGTTGCCCAAGAAGAACATGTTGATGTAAACTTCATTAAAAATAATAATTTCAACAACAATGCTTATCGGAATAATTCTAGTAATAACTATAGGCCATATCCTTATAATAATGGTAACGGTTATGCTAATTCTTATGGGAATTCTTACAACAATAATAGGAATACACCCCCTGGACTTGAAGCTATGCTTAAAGAATTTATTAGTACACAAACTGCCTTTAACAAATCTGTTGAGGAAAAGCTCAATAAAATTGATATTCTTGCTTCTAGAGTTGATAGTCTTGCCTCTGATGTTGATCTTTTGAAATCGAAAGTTATGCCTAATAGGCATATTGAAAATAAAATTGTTACTACAGCAAATGCCATCCAAGTTAGAATTAATGAGAATATAAGATTAATGGCTGAACTCGCGTGCTAGGTGGGATAGAGAAGAAAATGAAAAACTAGCTAAAGAGAAAAATGTAGCTAAAGTTTGGACTATTACCACCACTAGCAATGCTAATTCTTCACATGTTTCTGCACCTCCTACTATCAATAATAAAATAATTGGTGTTGGCAATGTTTCTACTCCTAGTGCAAAGCGCGCAAAATTACCTGAAACTGCTAAAACTGCTGAAACTCGCTCGTGATAAAACCGCTGAAATTTTTTCCAACCTTGGGGATGATAATCCCATTGCTTTAGATTGTAATGATTTAGATTTTGATGATTGCCACATCTCTGAAGTTATAAATTTCTTACAAAAACTTGCTAAGAGTCCCAATGCTAGCGCTCGTAAACTTGGCTTTCACAAAACATATTACAAATGCTCTCATAAAAGCTAGAGAAGAGAAACTAAAACTTGAAACTTCTATTCCTAGAAAGCTAGAGGATGGTTGGGAGCCCATCATTAAAATGAGAGTCAAAGATTTTGATTGTAATGCTTTATGTGATCTTGGTGCAAGTATTTCGTTATGCCTAAGAAAGTCTATGATATGCTTGACTTGCCACCATTGAAAAACTCGTTATCCGGATGTTAATCTCGCCGATAATGCTAAAAAGAAACCTTTGGGGAGAGTTGATAATGTTCATATTATGGTTAACAATAACCTTGTCCCCGTTGATTTTGTTGTCTTGGATATTGAATGCAATGCATCTTGCCCCATTATATTGGGAAGACCTTTTCTTCGAACCGTTGGTGCTACTATTGATATGAAGGAAGGTAATATTAAATATCAATTTCCTCTCAAGAAAGGTATGGAACACTTCCCTAGAAAGAGAATGAAGTTACCTTATGATTCTATTATTAGAACAAATTATGATGTTGATGCTTCATCTCTTGATGTTACTTGATATACACTTTCCGCGCCTAGCCGAAAGGCGTTAAAGAAAAGCGCTTATGGGAGACAACCCATGTTTTTACTACAGTATTTTTGTTTTATATTTGAGTCTTGGAAGTTGTTTACTACTGTAGCAACCTCTCCTTATCTTAGTTTTGAGTTTTGTTGTGCCAAGTAAAGTCTTTGATAGTAAAGTAAGTACTAGATTTGGATTACCGCGCAGTACCAGCATTTCTTTGCTGTCACGAATCTGGGTCTACCTCCCTGTAGGTAGCTCAGAAAATTAAGCCAATTTACGTGCATGATCCTAAGATATGTACGCAACTTTCATTCAATTTGGGCATTTTCATTTGAGCAAGTCTGGTGCCCTAATAAAATCCATCTTTACGGACTGTTCTGTTTTGACAGATTCTGCCTTTTATTTCGCATTGCCTCTTTTGCTATGTTGGATGAATTTCTTTGATCCATTAATGTCCAAGTAGCTTTATGCAATGTCCAGAAGTGTTAAGAATGATTGTGTCACCTCTGAACATGTTAATTTTTATTGTGCACTAACCCTCTAATGAGTTGTTTCGAGTTTGGTGTGGAGGAAGTTTTCAAGGATCAAGAGAGGAGTATGATGCAATATGATCAAGGAGAGTGAAAGCTCTAAGCTTGGGGATGCCC